>NC_064559.1:134903639-135203639 GCF_937001465.1 Orcinus orca | reverse complement strand
TCTCAGCCACAACCCACACCAGTCCATCTTTGACTCTGTATTGTGATCAGCTTCTCCTATTTACCGGCACTTCGTCCATCTAGGCTGTGGCTCTAGAGAGATTTCTGTTACCAAAAATCCAAGTCTGAGTCCTATTTAGAATCACTATTTCCTGATTGGCCTATACTTGGTCAACAGCAGGAAGGCCCTATCTGAATAAATCTGGTAAATCTGCCACATTTTTATAAGATGTGCCCCTGCATAGCTATCTTTAGTTTGTGATCTAGTCCTTCCAGATATCTAAAGAAATACATCTGCTCTTCAGCTCTGAGACCTCCTCTACTGGAACGTTATTCATGGATAATGAGGAGGAAGGGCCTCATTATCAAAAACAGCATTTCTCTCCACCAGATTCTGCCCTCTACACCATGCCCCCAGATCCCCACTCCCACTCAGTTTCCTCCAAATCCACAGCTCTTAGACACTGATATGAGATCCAAGTTCAGAACTCATCATAACTTTTGACTTGTTAGTATTAAGCATAACATACGGAGAGTCAGGATGCCTTTTATTTATCTAAAGATGAGGCCCTAGTCTCAAGGAACTTCCACTTTTAAAAAAACAAAAACAGCTTAGATGCAAAGAAATTGATTTCAAACACATGAAACATAATTTAAGTACTAAAACAAAATATACAGTTTCATCTATAAGCATGTCTTTAGGTCGGTTTTGATGTAAAATTTCCACTGCTTTTCTGGATTGGCTTCAAAATAATCCTGTTTTTTTCAAAAAGCTCTGTTTAAGGAAAGATTTGTGTTGGTCTGAGCTCTTGCACTTTTCTGATTCAAACTTAAGCAGACTGGCATTGTGCATATCATGCATATAAATCTGTAAGCGAGACAATGTCTTGAAAATTGACCCCAGAAAAAAGTATACGAATGGGCCTAGTACAATGGCTCGCAAATAATAGTAAGTACTCAATACATCTGAAAGATGAATTCAAACCACTTTGTCATAAATTATGATTTACATTTTTTCTATAAAGCACTGTACAAGAGAAAATGATTTTTTCTCCCATTAACTATAGAAATTCTAACTCCAGAATAAAACTTGGAAAATAGAGTCAGGGACACTTACATATGTATTCTGAGAAGAAAATAGAAGTATAAGCAAATTCTAGAACAACCTGTAACTGGTGAAACTGTTACCAAATACTTTCTTCCAAATTTCTATATCATTAAGAGACCTATTTTCATGGGCGAAAAAATCATAGAAATCTTCTTTAAAAGAAATAACTCTCACAAGAGAAAAAAAATTAATTAAGAAATATGGTCATTCAGGTCCTCTCTGGCGGCCATCTTGTCTCCTACTGTAGTATATAAAGTTAGTAATTCTAAAACAATAAAGATGGGATGGGGAAACTTCTTACTAATGAAACACTTAAAATGAGCTCCCTAAATACTTTAACTAGCATTTAATTTATTTTTAATCAGGTGCTTATCATTTGTTAAATAAATTCCAAAGGCCCCAGGATTCCACAGCCCTTACATAGGCTAATCTCCCATTGGGAAGCAACACATATTAAATAGTTGCTAAACCCTGGTAAATACACTTTTAATAATTAATTCTAGAAGTATTTAACTTGCAGTAATATACCGAATATTTTCAGCAATATTGTAATCCATGGGATATTGCCGAGGGATTTCTCAGATTAACACATTTGGGTCCCCGAGTCCCATCTGTATACCTCAGTCTAAATTAACAGCAGGTGATTCAACACATGGCTCCCAGCCTCTGTGTGTCTGAGTGACCAATGATTTTATTACCCTATCAGTGAGATCAAATCAGTGAAATGCATCAGCTGAGGAAACGCTTAGTAAGGGATGAGACAGACGGTGGCTTACAAGTCAACCTGGGTTTTCAAAAATGATAACTACTGAAAAGAAAAATTACTTTTCCTGTTGAGATGTGTAAATATTATGTAGATATTCTAACTCAATCTCTGTGATGAATGGTGCTCAATTTTAAACATATTTCAGTAATGCCTTAATTTAATAGAATGGAAGATACGCAAGATGTTGAAGGATCAAGGTGAGAATAAATTTTCTTGCACAGATGGCTTAGTCTTGTTCTAAAAACCCCTGGGATTCTTACACTTCTCACTCCATAAAAACAAGGCTTTGCTTTCTTTCCTTCTTTAAAAAAGACGTGAATAGCCAGTTTCATATATATTCTATGTGGCCCATCCAGTTCCGTGACTTGCCTTTGGTTCCCTGCCCCCCTTATTCGGCATAGATTGCAACTCATATGCTGTATGTTAAAACTGAAGTCAGGCAGTGTGACCTTTGTCTCGGAGCGGAACGGGACACTTCGTCACCAGGACTGACAGACACCACAGGCTGACCAGCAGATGGTGCTACAGAGCAGGCAGCCGCAGGGGCTGAACTCCTTGGAGCTCCAGGACTGTGTCACTGACTCTTCTCCAGAGGATGTCTTCTAGCTACTCAGTTATCCCATTGAGTAAGGGCTTCTCCTTTCCCCATCTCCTTCTCCTCCACTCTTTTTTCAGTTTCATAAATGTGTTCTTTCTAGTCTTAAAAAAGTCATGGCCTGTCCCCAGCACTGTTCCTGCGGGGCATCGTGGAATACCTGTGTAAACATGAACATGCTAGCTGTCTTTTCACTCAGAAAGAAGTATCCTGCTTCCCGCAGTGGCTAACGGAAGCACGCGCCACGATGATGTTTCAGTAGTGATAAAAATCAAACATTTTCTGCAGCCATTATAGTCTAAAATGTTAATGCAGTTTACTTTTTAAAATGTGATCGATAGATGCGGGAGAAGTGCCCATAAATTACTAAAGGCAAAAAAAATGTTCTATTAACACATGGTGGATTTTGCAGTATTTGTCAGTCAGTGTTTTACTGGGGGGACAATTTTTAATTTGCTGAAATCGTGAGGGTTTTTTTGTTTTGTTTTAAATACCTGTCTTTGTCTTTCTCTCTTCAAGAGGAATATTTTTAACATGAGTCATGTAGGAAATGTAATTCTAATGCAGTATAGCTATAGGTTTCAATTAACGTTCTACCTTTCTGACAGCCTTTACATTACATGTTTTATGAAATCATTAACTATTGTCATGTTTCTATTATGATACTATTAGGAAATAAAGAGACTTATGTAAATGGAGATGTAAAAGAAATGTATGACAGTTACTCGGAGCAACATCTGTGCACTATCATACATGCTCACACTAATTTTCTAAAGATTGTTCCATTCATTACGGAGCATTGTTAGTTGCAGTGGCACAACCCTTATTTCCATGCATTTAGGGAATGAGGCAGAGAGTGGGTAAATGAGAGCCTAATCAATACCACTTTTCATTTTGCATCTAATGTGCTGCCTTTCCCTTTCTTTTACTCATGCACAAATCCAAAAAAGATCCTGACGTTACAGTCATAAAATGTAATTCTTCTGCAGAAACACAGACAATAATGCTTTCTGTATTCAGGCGTATTGCATATTCTAATGGCATTTGGCTAAATTGAGTATGGATTTAACATCAAAGGCTTCATGAATTTTTCAAATGAGATATTAAAGTCAATATTTCAAGTGAAAGATATTTCAATTTAGTTGCATACACAACAATAAAAAACTTCTACAAGGTGGAGGTACTAGTGGCTGTAGCAGTATTAGTTCATTCAAGAAATTATTAGTTTATAGGAAAATCAAACACAAGGTTGTGATATGGCAATGACTCTGAATAAATTAGACTAACTGATATGCACTAGTGTACTTTATCTCTTGCAGGCTGAAGCAGTACACTTGCCATGGGCATGTTCAGGGCTCCTGGCTGATTTTTTCCTAAACTCTGTTGATTAGCGTGAAGATTTGCATTGCCATTTCATAAATCTCCTTATTTTCATTTATACGTGTGGAAGATTTAGAATATGTGAAAAAAAAAAAAAGCTGTTTTTCACCTTGTTTTTAAGTGGATCTTACTTCAAGGTGTCAATCCCTGCAGTGGTTCTCCGCCGTGATGCTGAATGTCGCTTTCCAGGCAGGCTAGAGAATGCTCGGATTCAGCATGTGTGTGTAGGGCTGTGGCTTGCTGACCGCCGTCCACACCATGGCAGGGCGCCAGTACCTTCAAACAACATATGCCAGCTTGTATTTCTAGAGCACCTTTCCATGGAAGAACTCGAAGCTCATCCACACACTTTATCTCATCCACCTAACCAAATCCCCAATGAGAAAAGGAACAGCAGAGAATGTCATCATCCCCATTTCACAGATGGGCAAATGTAAGCAAAAAACATGAAAATGACTTGCTTTCCTACTGACGTGTGGCTTTGGGGAGAATGCTTTAACAGAGACGTCAGCACTAAAACTGGGATTGGAACTACATCTCCTGATTTCCAGACCAAAGTTCTAAATATTGAACAAACATCCATCCTCTTCGACCATGATGACAGCAGGTTGGTCTGTTTGAATTTGCATTGTCTGCTTCTACAGGCACATAGAAAGGCGTTAGCCTGAAATTTCTGCATAGGAGTCCCCATTGTCCTTCTTTGTTTTGACTCTTGCAAACTTACAGTGCCTTTTACTCAGTATTTTCAAGCCCTTCATCAGATTAATTATGGATTAACTCTAAACCTCAGATAAACCCTCTATTCACAGACACTTTAGGATAGAGTAAAGCAACTCACACACCCACCATTCTAGAAGAAATGACCATTTCTGGGTGATGACAAGCAGCCCACCCAGCTGAACTGTATGTAAAAATCCCTTCCTAGAGTTGATAGCTAAGGCAAGACACCGAACAATGCATGTGCACTCAGCTCTGCTTCTGCCTGTTAACCCGTCTGCTACCAGTGCATTATTTAAACCAGCCTCATTGTCAGAATCCCTCATTTTATGGAGGTCTCTTAGAAGAGATTTTAAAGACCCAACAACCCTGAAATGCATGAAGATTTCATTCTGTAATTTGAAGGATGATTGCCCATCTTTAGAACAGGAAAAATCCTAACTCCATAAATGCTCTGTAATGAGGATGATAGGAAGATACACACCCACCACAAATGTTTTTTGTTTTTTTTTTTTCACAAGAGAAAAATACTAGAGCCATCACTTCTTGCTGTTTCAAAGGACATAGAGTTCCCTAGGAGAGTGTTTTCCATTGGCCTAGTACACACTGTACCCACAAAACACTCACTTCACCTGTTCAATACAAACTCACATGCCAGGATTTATTTTGCAATTGGATTGCACAGAGCTATTTTTCAATGTATCTATACCCACCCTGATAGCAACAACAAAAAGCCTCCAGAACTGAAGATTGTTTCTTTGCTTCATTACATCTAAATGATCAGACTCATTTCAGTCTCAATTCTCAAACTTCCCTCCCTCTTTTTATCCCCCTTTCTTTTTAAGGGACCCTATTATAGGGAGGAAAAACAAACGGGAACAAAGCTACAATTCAATGCTCATTGTAAGGTTTTCAGTTATAACAGTGTTCCTGGGCATGACTATTACCTATTGGCTTCTTTGGAAAACTGTTGATCTTCTGATGTTTATCATTTCTTTATTTAAACTGTAAAAGGGAGCTTTGTGGAGAACTAGACTTGTCTCTAACCAAGATCTGTATTAAAACTCAGCCCAGGCCATGAATGAAAGTGGAGGCTGTGGACTCAAACTATTCCCTCATCAGCCCCTGCCCACATCATAAAACCAAGAAGCTATTTGGCACAGAAGGAAAGGGATGGGAAAACGCAAGAACTGAAAGCCAGGGCCGACCCCATACCTAAGAGCCACGAATATAAACGCAGAAGCAAGTGTTAGCTTAGCTCTAGCAGGTGGCAAGGGGACCATCAGAGGTTTATGTGATGTTCAATGTTCACAGTCCTAAGAGAAAGTGCACATTTAAAAATTTCCACTGCACATCTGTGCATTGCTACATTTTTAAGGGCCTGCTAGGACTGGAATTACAGGAGCTTTGAAGCCCACAACTGAGTGGCTCTGGCAAGGCTGCATGGGGGAGGAAGGCTACTGAAAGTCATGGGCGAAAGGCAGACCCTGAGCCAAAGAGGAACATTAAAAAGGGTTCTGGCGGAGAAGACTGTCAGTTTTCTATATGGGAACTTGAAATGCAAAACTTGGCCGTGCCACTGAACCCGAACAGCAGCTGTGAAACCAGCACTCACTCCCTAACCTGAATTAACTGACCAAACCCAGCTCACTCCTCTGCCTTCCCTCCACTACCCACCGCAACACCCCTGGGTTATTTTTCATGACCAATCACCTTCTGCAGCAAAATAAATAAAGAGCAACAAAACCAGAAATACTAAAGGTCAAGGTTTCCCCACAGGACCCAACGCACTTGAGATTTATCAATGGAGGAAAAAACACACATTTCGTACCTTTCGTCTTTTCATCTTCGTGGTGCATAGACTTAGTGAAAAAAAGCAAGGCTACGTCCGTATCACCAATGTACTCAAATAGAAACCAAGAATGATTTTTAAGTGACAACTTCTGAGATCTCAGCTCGAAAGAAAACTCAAAGGGAAGGGCTGCATGATGCAAAAGGACCACCGTACTAGTAATTTTTTAAAATTCAGATTTGTGGCTAATTTCATACGCAAGCACTTTTTGATCAAGCATAAGCATTAAATAAAATTGTACTGGTAAATTCTACAAAGAAGTACAATAAGGGGTGTACGCTAGCCAAAGCACGATGTGAAGCTCTTATTAACTGGTGATTATCTTCACTGATCCACATTACCATTCCGTTGCAGATGTTACTGACATTAAGATGTATGATGCAGAGGCTGGAGAAAAAGCCCATTTAAGACAGGTGAATACTTAATAGTAATTCAACATATGCAGCACAAAATGTCTTTCACAGGAGTTCAAGGATTTTCCCTTTTTTCTCCTTACAATTTTATGTGAATGTTTATAAATAAAATGAGAAATGAAACCCCATATGGTAGCCATTTGACTTGCTCAAGTTTAATGGCCATTTCAAACTTTGCAATTTATCATCGTAGCCTTCTTCTTCATCTGGATTTTTAAAAATTTATTTATTTTTAAAATCTTCCTCTCTTCTGAATTCTCATGGGAGATCCATATTTTAAGTATGCAGATAAAATTCATCTGTCTTAGAGCAGTTATCTTTCAGTTTTGGTAACTCTACATCCGATGTAATAGTTAACTGACTGTCCACTTGATGTAGAACCTGTAGAACACGTTCACCTGCTCAGTATTACAGAAGGACCCACTGCCTTTGTCCCCCTTATACCCCTACCCCTTGCTATGTAGCACAAGGTAGATAGAGAAATCGATCTAATCTCTGCATTTCTAGGTGCAACAGAACAGCCAATAGGTTATTAGGGATGCTTTTCTCAAGTTTTCTCTTTTAGGAAACAGAACCTAGATATTTCAGTAAGAAGTAAAGAGATTAAAAGTAAAGAGATTTGTGAGGAAGCAAATCAACACAATTGGAAAATTTTGAGTATGACTCAGGCCATCTAGTCAATCTCCCTCTCACTGTCTTCCACATATGAATACCAATTGACTACTAATTTTATATACAGGCTATACTCACACAGACCCTAAGTAGTTAAACAACTGCAAAAGCAACAAAGATTTCCTCCGCATATCTGTCCTCCTTTCTGGACAGTTCTGATTTTAAACGTACAACTGTCTCCGATAACCTGTGTCACACTGCAGTTGGTCAGAGTCTCTCTCTTCCAAATCCAACCTAAATAACGTTCCCCCAAACCCAGCTTCTTCTCCATACCTTTTATTCTCTGAATCTTTTCAGTCCTGTATTTCACAAACTCCCCTAATCTTCCTCTCTGCAGGCTTGGTTGAAAATAAAATATTAAAAGTCAATAATGGCAAACTATACGCCATAACCCAGCTGATAGTTCTTTTTCAACAATTTCCTCTACCCAAAGGAGCAAGTAATGGGAGATCCAACACATGCAACAGGGCCAGTGGGAAGTATATTTTGTCTGAGGAGGTTTTTTCTAATCACACAACATAAGCATCTACTTATTCTGCATAAGCATAACTCTGATCCTATAAACATACACATATGTGTATTCATAGTTTTCCTTTCCATATTTGGAAATATATGTGTGTTGCTAGTTATTGTTGTATATAAACAGAAATTCTACTCTCTTTAGGGGAATCTATATTATAAAATATCTTACATATTCAAACATGGACTTTCCAGTATTTCTCCTTATTCCATCAGACAAAATAGAGAGCAAAGAGTGACTTCTCTTCAGGTCAAGGGAAATGTGTCCCAGGAAGTCTGAGTTGCCTTGAGTCAAAGATTTTCAGACTGTGCTCAGGGAAGCTGTTAGCTTCTACCAAGGTTTCCAAGGAGAAAAGACTTGAGGAAGACAAGATGTGGAGGTTGAGTTTGAAGGAGGTTCTGTCCTTCAACTTCCTTCCTTAGCCAGAGCAATTCTACTTTTATTGATTTCACATAAAAGAAATGTGTGAAAGATTTTGCCTATAGACAGGTCTCCTCTACTCAAAGACAGAGTATTAGTCTCGTTCTAGGGAGAATGGTACTGGGGAAGTGAAGGCTGACCCCATGCACGCAAAGGGAAAGGAGACCGAACCATCTTTCTTCTGTAGTTGTAATATTCAGCAAATTCCCCTAGTTGTAATATTCAGCAAATTCCCCTATCTTGGATAATGATCCTGCCAGGTTCTCTTCAACTATTAGGCCCAACTTAACTTTGTCTCTTCCTAGGCCACTTAGAAGTACACCTAGAAGCTGTACTCAAAGTCTTTCAGCAGACCTCATCCTTGGACTTCTCAGGAATAGAAATGAATATATAAATAATCTATGTTTATTTTACTTCCAAAAGGACAGAATACCTAGTGGATGACATCTAATTTGTTTTTAAAGTCAGTGAGCTGAGATGCAATCTAAATATCCTTGCAAAAATATCACTAAATGATGACCCTTAGCCCAAATTGTTAAGCGTTGTATGTTCAAGATACACTTTATTCATAAGTGCCCCCACCATCAGGGTTAAACATGCATTTTACATTTGTGGCAAGGGAAAGCCATGACATACTTTATAAGCTCCTTTCCTGCTGGACAGCCTATTAGATAGTAATATAAACATAACTGAGATCAAATGAACACAAGACACCAAACTTATGGTAAATACTTTGTAAAAGCAAGTGTCATCTCATACTGTCTGGTCCATCAACATTTCAGTGTACATTTTGCCTTCCTCACTGGAGAGCTGTTAAACTAATTACCTCAAATTCTGAAAGTGCGGGTAAAAGAAACAAAAAAAACAGACTAATAGTAATGAGGATTAAACAATAATAATAAATGTGCTCTCACTTTGTCAGAATCTGATAAATTTCCATTTTGCGAAAGATTTCTCACTTCCTACATCTCTGTAGAACAGACGGTATGTTCCAGTGTAATTAGAGTTCATGTTTGACTGTTGATTCATCACTGTTTCAGAGCCCAGTGGCAGGAAAAGGTGCACACACAAGTTTGGAGCTACCAGGCACCAGTTAGTCCTTCACTTAAACTGATATGCAATCTATTAAGTTCCACACTTGAAATTGCATCAAAAGTACAGAAACAAAACACTGCCAGTGGGTTACCAAACTGTGCATGTTCAACAAAATGCTCCCTTTGGTTCTATATTTGAGAAGGTCTGTTGTCTCATTTCTTAACAAAGGAAGACAAAGGTCTGGTGGAACATTAAGGGCACACAGTGCTTCCCTTGTGAAAGTGATTACGTGGTACAGGAGGGGCTCTTTGTCACCAGGTTGCTGTATCACCACCAAAGAATGCTCTTGTAGAATAGTGTGGTGCTTAAAATACAGTAATTACTGTTACAGTGTGTGCACAGGAAAGTAAGAACCATATCTAGAGCTATATGTGCTACCGAGAGTCAAGAAACAGCTGTAATTTTGGCTTTAAATATGTTTATGAGCATTCTGAATGGTTTAAGCTTGCTGTGCAGCATATGATTTTAATTTTCTTTATGGATATAGGGGGGCCATGAAATGCTGACTTTTGATACAATAATCTTTCAGGTTTCAGAGAAACTATAGGAGACCAATCAGTCCTCATGCCTGCCCTCTTAAATCTCAGCTTATAAATTTCTCAGTGGTAGATGTAAGTTAAAAAAAATCATACTGCACACTGTATATATAGTAAGCCTCATATCCCTGATTTGAATGAATGCTTTCAGTTGACTATTTAGGCTTTGGGAAATCAAAGAAAACCCGTAAAATGGAGGCACATATCTTATTTAACAAATCGTGACTCCTTCCTTTGAAACAGAAGAAACAGAGTATTCCAAAGGAAAATTCAATATCCTTATTGACCATATACAAAACTCAAGGAATAGTTGTTTTCATATTGAAACTAATATTTAAACACACTTCAAAGCAAGTGCTAAATTGGTCACTTCTCAGGAACTGCTAAAGCAGATTTGCTTACAATTCAAAAAAGAAAAACATTTGAATTGCCTCTAGTTATTGTAAGTTAATTGTGCCTACTTTGGTTTTGTTTCATTTAAAAGAACACATACCAGAGCAGGTAGTAGTTGAAAGATTAGTGGTGGAGAAGAAATGGATCCTACAAAAAAAGATGAACTTAATGAAAAAGAAATGATGTTATTTCCCTCAAATGATTTCTATTGTGAGAACCTTATAAATACCCATTTGACTAACACTAGAGAAAATAAACCTCGACAGACAAGCATTACTAGCTAAGGTGTGGACTCAGGCAGGTAATTCATCTGCTCTTTAAAAACATTTTACTGCATTATAATTTTTTAGCAACATGTCTTATTTCTGTCATAAAGGTACAAAGTTACTTCTCAAATTAAAAAAATACATCTGTCAATCAAATATCCCTACCAGCTTCTGTTCACATCAAGACAGTATAATAAATGACACACTGAAAGCCCAGGAATATGTTGACAATTAAGTCCCAAGTAGCTGATAGCCAATCTGTTATGATTTTTTAAAAAATACTTGTGATATATAACCATTGTATGACAGGGGCAACTAGGTCTTATGCTCCCTGGATGGCAACATGGTGGCTACAAGCCTAGGTTAACCAAACTGCATTTTATTTTTCTCCTGGAACATAACTGGATTACATTTCCAAACTTTCCTTCAAACTAGCTGGAGTCATGGGACTGAGTTCTGGCCAATAAAATATGGTTGAAGTTACATGTGCAACTTCAGGCTTTCTCATTCTTTCTCATCTCCCACACACTGGAGGAGATGGCAGAGCGACGCGGCAGAGCAACACTGGTTCTGAAGGACTGTGTGGAGCCAAGTGACGAGGAAGAAATCTGCTTTTATTATGTAAAATCCCTGAGATTTTGACTAATGCAAGCAGGGACACTGTTGTGTCTCCCACATATCAGAAATCCCAGTTTTCTTAAAGACCCCTCAGAGAAGTAGTGAGTACATTTGTTTGAAAGCCTGTATTTATACCTCATTCCAGGCACCATATGGAGTTGAAAGATGCAGGCTCTTCCCTCATAATTCTTAAAGTCCAAGGGTGGTGGGGGGGAGGGAAATGTTTGTGGGATTACAAAATAGCCTGCTAGGAGGATATACTGTATAGGGTGCTAAGTATGCACATAGAAAATGCTTCTAACACAGGCTAAAGGGGTAATTGAAAACTCCACAATGGTGGTTATAATTCAAATGAAAGGGTTAGTAGGGTGGGCCACATGAAAAATGGAGCCATGAGCAATGGTGGAGGGGCCTAAGCATTTAATACCTGACTCTGTGCCATGCTGAGGGCCTGATTGCTCAAGGAATTCAGTGTCTAGTGGAATTATAACACATCAGCGTCATGCCATAGGTTCCATCAAATCAGCTTCATCACAGAAATATCTATTTGACTACATTTAAACATATAAAATCTCTCCAGAAAAAAATAAAAATGAAAAGTACAGCCATAAAAAAAAAAGAAAGAAAGAAAGAAAAAGAAAAAAGTCCAAATGAAGGTCATACAGATTTTCCTGAATGTGATAAGTCTGGTCAATTCCCTGAAAGGGATGAAGATGAGGCAGCCTTGTTAGTCTTCAGTTCTAGAAGAAACATTTTTATAGCCTACCTGTATGACATTCAATCTTTTTATGTTTTCTGAGAATATTATTAGAATTATTGCTGTGCTGTTAAAATTCAGACTAATATATGTGTACAATTATATATAGATATTGCTGAAAAAATTTCTGTTGTATTACTTTTTGAGTCCCTTATGTGTCAAGTTCAGATATAGTAATTATTAATATAAGTGTGCTGTGTTCTCTAATGTAATGGGATTTTTTGTTTATTTACTTATTTTTGGTTTGGAAAGGGGATGCTAGTTTTCATTTATGCATACTTTTTTGACCAGAAGGCAAGAGGAAACAAAGTGGTACAGTTCTATTCTGGGTTTAAAGAAAATGGTTTAGAGAAAGGATCTACTAAAAACACTGAGAACTGGAGTTTCTCTGAATCAGAGAAATATACAGAAGGAGGGCATTTAAAAAAACAACAAAACTCTCTGTATTAAGAATGCCGGCAGATGAAAGTGGTCAAGGTAACATAAATAAGCAGACATTACGTTACAAGTCATTAGTCACCAGCTTTAGGAAATATACCAGCTTCAGGCAAAAGCAACCAACAAAATGCACTCCAGCCAATGCTATGCTGGATACGTGCCAAATCTTTCATAAAACTTTGGACATCATGGAAAATAGAAGAGAAGACAACACCACCCCAAGAGATAATTGCATGAATGCTATATCAACTCCAAGACACCTTCAGTGTTTCTTATCTAAATCTTTACTTAAAATAGAAAGGCCTAGATTATTCTGATCATGTAGTAAGGCTTATATATTATTTTAAGTAACAGAAAGACCACATTTCTATAAAAACATAAAAGAAGGTTTCTTAATGTGAAGAATGTATTTAGGAATCTCAGTCTAGATCTTGCTACATTGGATTTTAAGCCTCTGAAAGCAGAGGCATTGTGGTAGAATGCAACATGTACTTGTCACATACCTTCTTCTACAAACAGAGGGTAATATAAGAATAGAAAAACAAAAGATCTGATTAGACTTAAGACCAAGGTTAGGTCCTTTGGACTCCAAAAGGAACAGAAATGCAAAGCTGTGTGCTGAGCTGAAGCTGTACCCCTACTGGCTTTCAGGTCTGGAGGCAGCAATGGTGATTGTGAGCCCAGCTGTGGTGTGTAAGTGGAATTAAAGTGCTTCAAATGAGATTGGGGTTTGGGGGTGAGGGGATGGAAGATGCTGTGAGAAGAGAAATGAGATCTTGGCTTACTGCTTGATGGTAGAAGGTAAAACTTGTTAGTATGCTCTATAAAGATAGCTTAAAAAAAATAACAACATAGCATAGCACAGTGTAACATAACAAGCAAAAATATATTGCTAACCACCATAGTCAGGTATTGAATCAAGCCGTCCTTTGGCTCAATGAATGCATCTATGAGATCTCCAGCATCACTGTAGAGTATCTTGAGAGGACCTTCAAGATGGCGGAGAAGTAAGATGTGGAGATCACCTTCCTCCCCGCAAATACATCAAAAATACATCTACATGTGGAACAACTCCTACAGAACACCTATTGAATGCTGGCAGAAGACCTCAGACTTCCCAAAAGGCATGAAACTCCCCACATACCTAGGTAGGGCAAAAGAAAAAACAGAGACAAAAGAATAGGGATGGGACCTGCACCTCTGGGAGGGAGCTGTGAAGGAGGAAAAGTTTCCACACACTAGGAAGCCCCTTCACTGGTGGAAACTGCAGGTGGCGGAGGGGGTAAGCTTCGGAGCCATGGAGGACAGCGCAGCAACAGGGGTGCAGAGGGCAAATCAGAGAGATTCCCACACAGAGGATTGGTGCCAACCAGCACTCACCAGGCTGAGAGGCTTGTCTGCTCACCCACCAGGGCAGGTGGGGGGTGGGAGCTGAGGCTCGGGCTTCGGAGGTCAGATCTCAGGGAGAGGACTGGAGTTGGCTGTGTGAACACAGCCTGAAGAGGGCTAGTGCACCACAGCCAACTTGGAGGGAATCTAGGAAAAAGTCTGGACTTACCTAAGAGGCAAGAGAACATTGTTTTGGGATACGCAACGAGAGGGGATTCAGAGCACTGCCTAAATGAGCTCCAGAGATGGGCATGAGCTGCGGCTATCAGTATGGACACCAGAGACTGAGCTGCAGCTATCAGCATGGACACCAGAGATGGGCATGAAACACTAACACTGCTGCTGCAGCCACCAAGAATGCTGTGTGCAAGCACAGGTAACTATCCACACCTCCCCTCCTGGGAGCCTGTGCAGCCTGCCACTGCCAGGGTCCCGTGATCCAGGGACAACTGCCCTGGGAAAACATGCGGCGTGCCCCAGGCTGGTGTAACATCACAATGGCCTCTGCCGCCACAGGCTTGCCCTGCATTCCGTACCCCTCACTTACCCCGCCTGAGTGAGCCAGAGCCGCTTAATCAGCCGCTTCTTAAAACCCCTCCCATCTGGGTGAAGAACAGACACCAGAGGACAACCTACATACAGAGGTGTGGCCAAATTCAAAGCTGAACACCAGGAGCTGTGCAAAAAAATAAGAGAAAAGGAAATTTCTCTGTGCAGCCTCAGGAGCAGCAGATTAAATCTCCACAATCAACTTGATGTACCCTGAAACTGTGGAATACCTGAATAGACAATGAAACATCCCAAAATTCAGGCAGTGGACTTTGGGAGCAACTATAGACTTAGGGTTTGCTGTATGTGACTGAATAGTTTCTGATTTTTATGTTTATCTTAGTTTCGTTTTTAGTGCTTCATTGGTGGATTGGTTTATTGGTTTGGTTGCTCTCTTCTCTTTTTTTTTAATTACTATTTATTTTTTATTTTAATAATATTGTTAATTTTTTTTATTTTAATAACTTTATTTTATTTTATTTTATTTTTCTTTCTTTCTTTTCTTTTCTCCCTTGTCTTCTGAGCTGTGTGGCTGACAGGGTATTGGTTCACCAGCTGGGTGTCAGCCTCTGAGGTGGGAGTGCTGAATTCAGGATATTTGACCACAAGAGACATCCCAGCTCCACGTAATATCAATTGGCAAGATCTCTCCCAGAGATTTCCATCTCAACTTTAAGACCCAGCTCCACTCAATGACCAGCAAGCTTCACTGCTAAACACCTCATGCCAAACAACTAGCAAGACAGGAACACAACCCCACCCATTAGCAGAGAGGCTATCTAAAATCATAATACGTTCACAGGCATCCCCAAACACACCACCAGACATGGTCCTGTCCACCAGAAACACAGGATTCAGCCTCATGCACCAAAGCAAAGGCACCAGTCCCCTCCACCAGGAAGCCTACACAACCAACTGAACCAACCTTACCCACTGGGGGCAGACACCAAAAACAATAGGAACTACAAACCTGCAGCCTGAGAAAAGGAGAACGCAAAGACAGTAAGTTAAGCAAAATGAGAAGACAGAGAAATATGCAGCAGATGAAGGAGCAAGGTAAAAACCCAGCAGAACAAACTAATGAAGAGGAAGTAGGTAGTCTACCTGAAAAAGAATTCAGAGTAATGAAAGTAAAGATGATCCAAAATCTTGGAAATAGAATGGAGAAATTTCAAGAAATGTTTAACAAGGACCTAGAAGAACTAAAGAACAAACAAACAATGATTAACAACACAATAAATGAAATTAAAAATTCTCTAGAAGGAATCAATAGCAGAATAACTGAGGAAGAAGAATGGATAAGTGACCTGGAAGATAAAATACTGAAAATAACTACCACAGAGAAGAATAAAGAAAAAACAATGAAAAGAATTGAGGACAGTCTCAGAGAACTCTGGGACAACAGTAAACGCAACAACATTTGAATTATAGGGGTCCCAGAAGAAGAGAAAATGAAAGGGACTGAGAAAATATTTGAAGAGATTATAGTTGAAAACTTCCCAAGTATGGGAAAGGAAATAGTCAATCAAGTCCAGGAAGCACAGAAAGTCCCATACAGGATAAATTCAAGGAGAAACACACCAAGACACATACTAATAAAACTATCAAAAATTAAATACAAAGAAAAAATATTAAAAGCAGCAAGGGAAAAGCAACAAATATCATACAAGGGAATCCCCATATGGTTAACAGCTGATATTTCAGCAGAAACTCTGCAAGCCAGAAGGGAGTGGCAGGACATATTTAAAATTATGAAAGGGGAAAACCTACAACCAAGATTACTCTACCCAGCAAGGAGCTCATTCAGATTCAACAGAAAAATTAAAAACTTTACAAACAAGGAAAAGCTAAGAGAATTCAGCACCACCAAACCAGCTTTACAACGAACGCTGAAGTAACTTATCTAGGCAGGAAACACAAGAGAAGGAAAAGACCTACAATAATGAACCTCAAACAGTTAAGAAAATGGTAATAGGAACATACATATTGATAATTACCTTAAATGTAAATGGATTACATGCTCCAACCAAAAGACATAGACTGGTTGAATGGACACAAAAACAAGACCCATATATATGCTGTCTACAAGAGACCCACTTCAGACCTAGGGACACATACAGACTGAAAATGAGGAGATGGAAAAAGATATTCCAAGAAAATGGAAATCAGAAGAAAGCTGGAGAAGCAATTCTCATATCAGACAAAATAGACTTTAAAATAAAGACTCTTACAAGAGACAAAGGACACTACATAATGATCAAGGGATCAATCCAAGAAGAAGATATAACAATTGTAAATATTTATGCACCCAAAATGGGAGCACCTCAATATATAAGGGAAATGCTAACAGCCATAAAAGGGGAAATCGACAGTAATAAAATAATAGTAGGGGAATTTAACACCCCATTTTCACTATGGACAGATCATCCAAAATGAAAATAAACAAGGAAATCAAAGCTTTAAATGACACATTAAACAAGATGGATTTAATTGATATTTACAGGACAGTCCATCTAAAAACAACAGAATACACTTTCTCCTCAAGTGCTCATGGAACATTCTGCAGGATAGATCAGATCTTGGGACACAAATGAAACCTTGGTAAATTTAAGAAAACTGAAATCATACCAAGCATCTTTTCTGACCACAGTGCTACGAGACTAGATATCAAATACAGGAAAATACTGCAAAAAATACAAACACATGGAAGCTAAACACTATATTACTAAATAACCAAGAGATCACTGAATCAAAGAGGAAATCAAAAAGTACCTAGAAACAAATGACAATGAAAATACAATGAGCCAAAACCTATATGATGCAGCAAAAGCAGTTCCAAGAGGGAAATTTATAGCAATAAAATCCTACTTCAAGAAACAAAAAAAAAACCCAAATAAACAACCTAACATTACACCTAAACTAATTAGAGAAAGAAGAACAAAAAACCCTCAAAGTTAGCAGAAGGGAAGAAATCATAAATATCAGATCAGAAATAAATGAAAAAGAAATGAAGGAAATAGCAAAGATCAATAAAACTAACAGTTGGTTCTTTGAGAAGATAAACAAAATGGATAAACCATTAGCCAGAATCATGAAGAAAAAAAGGGAGAAGACTCAACTCAACAGAATTAGAAATGAAAATGAAGTAACAACTGACCCTGCAGAAATACAAAGGATCATGAGAGATTACTACAAGCAATTATATGTCAAGAAAATGGACAACCTGGAAGAAATGGACAAATTCTTAGAAAAACACAAACTTCTGAGACTGAACCAGGAAGAAATAGAAAATATAAACAGACCAATCACAAGCACTGAAATTGAAATTTGGTTAAAAATCTTCCAACAAACAAAAGCCCAGGACCAGAAGGCTTCACAGGCGAATTCTATCAAACACTTAGTGAAGAGCTAACACCTATCCTTCTCAAACTCTTCCAAAATATAGCAGAGGGAGGAACATATCCAAACTCATTCTACAAGGCCACCGTCACCCTGATACCAAAAACCAACAAAGATGTTACAAAAAAAGAACACGACAGGCCAATATCACTGATGAACAGACATGCAAAAATCCTCAACAATATACTTGCAAACAGAATACTTCCAACAGCACATTAAAAGGATCACAGGGCTTATCTGGTGGTGCAGTGGTTGAGAGTCCGCCTGCCGATGCAGGGGACACGGGTTCGTGCCCCGGTCTGGGAGAATCCCTCGTGCCATGGAGCAGCTGGGCCTGTGAGCCACGGCCACTGGGCCTGCGCGTCTGGAGCCTGTGCTCTGCAACGGGAGAGGCCACAACAGTGAGAGGCTCACGTACTGCAAAAAAAAAAAAAAAAGGGATCTCACATACCATGATCAAGTGGGTTTTATTCCAGGGATGCAAGGATTCTTCAATATATGCAAATCAATCAATCAATGTGGTACACCATATTAACAAATTGAAGGAGAAAAACCATATGATCATCTCAATAGATGCAGAAAAAGCATTCGACAGAATTCAACACCCATCTATGATAAAAACTCTCAAGAAAGTAGACATAGAGGGAACTTATCGCAACATAATAAAAGCCATATATGACAAACCCACAGCCAACATCGTTCTCAATGGTGAAAAGCTGAAACCATTTCCACTAAGATCAGGAACAAGACAAGGTTGCCCATTCTCACCACTATTATTCAACATAGTTTTGGAAGTTTTAGCCACAGCAATCAGAGAAGAAAAAGAAATAAAAGGAATACAAATCGGAAAAGAAGTAAAATTGTCACTGTTTGCAGATGACATGATACTATACATAGAGAATCCTAAAGATGCTACCAGAGAACTACTAGAGCTAATCAATGAATTTGGGAAAGTAGCAGGATACAAAATTAATGCACAGAAATCTCTTGCATTCCTATACACTAATGATGAAAGATCTGAAAGGGAAATTAAGGAAACACTCTCATTTACCACTGCAACAAAAAGAATAAAATACTTAGGAATAAACCTACCTAAGGTGACAAAAGACCTGTATGCAGAAAAGTGTAAGACACTGATGAAAGAAATTAAAGATGATATAAACAGATGGAAAGATATACCATGCTCTTGGATTGGAAGAATCAACATTGTGAAAATGACTATACTACCCAAAGAAATCTACAGATTCAATGCAATCCCTATGAAAATGCCAATTTCACAGAACTAGAACAAAAAATTTCATAATTTGTATGGAAACACAGAAGACCCAGAATAGCCAAAGCAATCTTGCAAAAGAAAAACGGAGCTGGAGGAATCAGGCTACCTGACTTCAGACTATACTACAAAGCTACATTAATCAAGACAGTATGGTTCTGTCAGAAAAACAGTACTACAGATCAATGGAACAGGATAGAAAGCCCGGAGATAAACCCATGCATTATGGTCACCTTATTTTTGATAAAGGAGGCAAGAGGATACAATGGAGAAAAGAGAGCCTCTTCAATAAGTGGTGCTGGGAAAACTGGACAGCTACATGTAAAAGAATGAAATTGTAACACTCCATAACACACTCCATAATACACAAAAATGAACTCAAAATGGATTAAAGACATAAATGTAAGGCCAGACACTATAAAATTCTTAGAGGAAAACATCGGCAGAACAGTCTATGACATAAATAACAGCATGATCCTTTTTGACCCACCTCCTATACAAATGGAAATGAAAATAAACAAATGGGACTTAATGAAACTTAAAAGCTTTTGCACAGCAAAGGAAACCAAAACAAGACGAAAAGACATCCCTCAAAATGGGAGAAAATATTTGCAAACAAAGCAACTGACAAAGGATTAAACTCCAAAATATACAAACTGCTCATGCAGCTCAATATCAAAAAAACAAACAACCCACTCCAAAAATGGGCAGAAGACCTAAATAGACATTTCTCTAAAGAAGATATACAGATTGCCAACAAACACATGAAAGGATGCTCAACATCACTTATCATTAGAGAAATGCAAATCAAAACTACAATGAGTTATTACCTCACACTAGTCAGAATGGCCATCATCAAAATACCTACAAACAATAAATGCTGGAGAGGGTGTGGGGAAAAGGGAACCCTTTTGTACTGTTGGTGGAAATGTAAATTGATATAGCCACTATGGGGAACACTATGGAGGTGTCTTAAAAAACTAAAAATAGAACTACGATATGACCCAGCAATACCACTACTGGGCATATACCCTATGAAAACCATAATTCAAAAATAGACATGTACCACAATATTCATTGCAGCACTATTTACAATAGCCAGGACATGGAAGCAACCTAAATGTCCACCAACAGGTGAATGGATAAAGAAGATGTGGCACATGTATACAATGGAATATTACTCAGCCATAAAAAGAAACAAAATTGAGTTTTTTGTAGTGAGGTGGATGGACCTAGAGTCTGTCATACAGAGTGAAGTAAGTCAGAAAGAGAAAAACAAATACCGTATGCTAACACATATATATGGAATCTAAAAACAAAAAAAAAATATGGTTCTGATGAACCTAGGGGCAGGACAGGAATAAAGACGCAGACATAGATAATGGACTTGAGGACACGGGGATGGGAAGGGTAAGCTGGGACGAAGTGAGAGAATGGCACTGACATATATACATTACGAAATGTAAAATAGATAGCTAGTCAGAAGCAGTCACATAGCACAGGGAGACCAACTTGTTGCTTTGTGACCACCTAGAGGGATGGGATAGGGAGGGTGGGAGGCAGATGCAAGAGGGAAGTGATATGAGATATATGTATACATATAGCTGATTCACTCTTTTATACAGTGGAAACTAACACAACAATGTAAAGCAATTATACTCCAATAAAGATGTTAAAAAAAAAGCAAACTATTAAGAAACAAAGTGGGAAGAAAGATAGGTAACAAAATAAATATTCAGAATAATAACCATTTTAAAGGAATTAATTATATAGAGCAGACTCACAATAACCTTAATAACATGTATGTTATTTATTAAAAATAATCAAGAAGTTATTTTTTAAAAGAGATAAAACAAAAACAGATGGATAGGGCTTCCCTGGTGGCACTGTGGTTAAGAATCCGCCTGCCAATGTAGGGGCCACCAATTTGAGCCCTGGTGCGGGAAGATCCCACATTCTGAGGGGCAACCAAGCTTGTGCACCAGAACTGCTGAGCCTGCGCTATAGAGCCTGCGAGTCACAACTGCTGAGCCCGTGTGCCACAACTGCTGAAGCCCGAGTGGCTAGAACCCCTGCTCCACAACAAGAGAAGCTGCCACAATGAGAAGCCCATGCACCACAACGAAGAGTAGCCCCCACTTACCACAACTAGAGAAAGCCTGTGCACAGCAAGGAAGACCCAATGTAGCCAAAAATAAATAAATAAAATTTAAAATTTTTTTAAAAAAGAAAAGACTTAAGAAAAAACAAAAACAGATGGATATGAAAAAGAACCAATTAGAAGTCTGGGAAGGAAGAAAGATTTACAGAAAAAAAAATTAATAGGATTATAAACCCCAGAATGAAAATAGTGGAAGAAACAATTAGAAAATTGGAAAACAGAACAGAAATTTACCCAGAATGAAGCACAGAGAAACAAAAAGTTGTTTTAAATATAAAATATTAGATATAAGACATAAACAATAGATGACAAGATCTAATTTATGTCTACTAAATGCTGCAGAAAATGGAAATATCATGAAGAAATATTATTTGAAGAATTAACAAGTATGAATTTTGCAAAAATTAAAGAAATATATGAACAATTACATCTGAGTATTTTCTCTGGGTAGATAAATCTAGCCAAAAGGTGAGTTATCAAACGTGTAGGACATTAAAGATGTTTAAAAACAAAACAAAACAAAAGAAAAAAACAATGAAACCTAACAGGAAAAAAAAGAGAGACTACCATGACAATTATACTGATAGTAAACTTGTCAGTAGTAAATAAATGTCAGAAAAGAATGAACAAATATTTTTAAAGTGTTCAGGGAAATTTTCTGTCAATTTATCAGTTTTTACCTAGTTAAGCTATTTTTCAGGAAGGAAGCAAAATGTAAGCGTTTTCAGATATGCAAAAACAAAGGGAGTTTACTACTCACATACTTTCACTAAAAGATCTATTAAAGAATATACTTCAGGAAATTGACAAATTAACATATAAGGAAGTTGCCGAAATGAAGGAACAATGGTGAGACCAGAAATTGATAAAATATGTCAACAAATGTAATCAATGATTATCTTTGAGAGCAATATTTGTGTGCACACACATTTAAAACAAAGAAAATAAAAATAAGAAGTATTGTGTGTGTGTTGGGGGGAGGGAGAGAAGGTGTTCAGTGGCTGCTGAAAACTTGATCAATCTAAAAGTTAACAAAAAAAAAAAAGAAAACAAAACAGAATTCCAAAATAAGATTATAGAAATAGGCCCAAATATAACAGTATTCTCAATAAATAAAAATGGAAGAGAGAGAATATCAGAATAGACTGAAAAAAACAATAGCACTGTATTGCTTACTAGACACAATCTAAAAAAAAATCCCCCAGAATGGTTAAAATAAAGAATCTGGAAAATATCAGAAAAATACAGATTAACACAGAAGGAAGTCTTGTGAATTAAGGAAAAAATGGTGAAACCAAAAATCCAAATAAGCTGGTCTATCTGTACATTTTTTAATCATAAGTATCTATGACAATGTGTTAAAATTTGATTAAGCTGATTTTTTTTGTTTTATTGCCCTCTGGAACTTTCCTTATAGTAGTAATATTTCCTAATAAAAATTGTTTAAAAAATTATGTTGGATACAGGGAGCCAGGAGTTTTAAAATAACTTCTCAGCTATGTCACTAATTTTGGCAACTCTATAGTCTTGAGGTAGTACATCTAGAATTTTGGATTTTCAGTGGTTCATGTACCTGTTGCATCAATATCATTGTCACATATTAAAAAATACCTCTTGGATCAGAATCTTCAGATGGGGCCAAGTTTGATATAGGGCAGGCATGTCTATTTTTAAAGCCCACTCCCCACCCCCATGAAGGACATCTGGATTTGGAAACCATTAATAAAGAACCTCTCATTTCAAAGGAAACTGGCTATGATTTCTCATAATCTCAAACACAAACTGTTAATAATTTTTACTCTTCCTTTTATTGGGAAAAGATCCAAATACTAAACCAAATTAAAGGCTAAAGACATTAGATTTATATGTATTAGCAAAAAAAGCAGAAGCAGAGCATAATAATTATTTTTAGTAAATAATACTTTAAAAGCTTTCTATCACCTACCACAGAGGTTCTTAACACAGACTTGATAGGAGTTCAGAGGCTCTACAGAACCCCCTAAAATGTGTGCAATTGTGTGTGTATGTGTGCATTTTCAGGAGGACAGGGTCATTAGTTTTCATTTAGTTACAAAGGTTTGTAATTCTAAATAGATTAGAAACCACTGATTTAAAAAAATGACCATAAGAAACTAAAAATACTAGAAAGAACCTTCCCCAAACCTTGTAGCATTTCAGTGTGATGCTAGAAGTCATGACTAAATGTTGCTTTGTGTGTAGGATTGAGGTCAGCACTAATTCATTAGGAGGTAGTGACTGAGAATCCAAGAGAGATAATTTACAATGACATGCCCTGACACCCTGAAACACCATAAATGGAAAAGGGGATTCTTTAAGCTGGTACTGTGTAGAAAAGGATGGTCAAATAGGAGACCATTATAGGAGGTTAGAAACTGGGTTCCAGTCCTGCCTTGCCCCACAAGGAGGAGTGTGGGCAAGTCACCTGGCCTCTCCTCATCAAAACGTGAAGGTAGTGGCAGGTCACTTAAAAGTGCCTTCCTGTTCTAGATTCCATAATTCTACAGAAACAGTGTTCTCTCCTCCAAAACAGAAGAAAAAGCAACATCACACCCCAAGTACAGATCTAAATGCAATCCAGAAAATCCAATGAAGGATCAGAAATAGAAAAATCCAATTTTAGAAAAAAAATTAATTTTGCTAATCCAATAATCTGAACATCAATTCCATGAAAAATTAGCACAATACACTGCACCTCTTTGAGCGAATAATTAAGTTTCAGCAAGCAGACAAAGGCCATTAGGATGACTAAAAGTTAGGGATGTGATTCTCCTTTCAAGGTGTTCTCATTTCTCTTGAAAGTTCAAAATTAACAAATTAGATAAGCTTGGGCAGGCTAGTATTCAACTGGCAGTCAGCCCAAACCACCATTTATCCTAGGAGTCCTACAGTCAAAGCACGATCATATGAGCTTATGCCCACTAGATCCTTTGAGTTGTGAATGCATTAGTCTTTAGCTGACCCAAACTATTAGTATTTATTATTCCTAAAAGTCTATCTAGTTAATCCCCTGGTTTCCAAACTGTGTGCCAAGCCATCATGGAATATCTGAAGCAAATTCACAGGGCACAAAAATATTTTAAAATTAAAGGGACACACATCCATATTTCTCAGACCTCCTTTGAACTGCTAGCATGGTTTCAACTTTAAGTCTTGCTACATTCCTTTCTATGACATTGGATATTGGCGAAGTTAGGTTTTTGATGATTGCTATGTAACACATAAGTGTAAACTAAGTAATACACAAAAGTCATTGTGGAATAAGAAATGAGGGAGGCAATATCCAACCTGATTCCAGAGTTTTAAAAGTTGTAAAGTATCCAACAGGTACACATATTCCATTAGTAAGTAATTGTGGTTATTTAAGAATGAAATAAAAATATGATTTTGTGTTTCAATTTCTGTGTATTAGCTTTTTTTCCAAATGTTATGTTAGGACATAAATACTAAGTTATTTGGACTTACCAACTTAATGAACAGAAAAATCACCGAGACATCAAAAGTCATGAGAAAGTTTGGGAAGCACTGGTTAAGGGTCAAGAGTGGTCCAAAGCTTCGATGGAAAACAAGCTTTACATTCGAAGTTGTAGGGCATATATTTGTTCTTGGATTATACAATATAATAGGAGGGGAGGAAGAGGAGGGAAAAGAGGAGAAGAAGGAGGAGGAGAAGCAGTAGAAGAAGAAAAAGAGGAAATAGTAGTGGTGGTAATGTTAGTAATAATAGTATTAACTGAGTTCTTACTACGTGACAGGTATTATGCTAAGCACCTTAACTAACTTAATTTCTTTCAGTCTCATGACTGTTCATCCAGCCTGTATGCTCTCATAGGTGTTGAATGTCCTCTGTTCTGGTTAGTAAACAGCTGTTATTTCAGTCCTTCAAGGGCTCCCCCACTACTCTGGCAGTCTCAGCCCCTTCCCCAGGTGTGCCCCTGGACTACCTACAATACAGCAATTAAAGTAGCCAGAGAAGGAGTCCCCAGAACCCTGCTCCAGCCCTATGACTGGCATTGCTATGATTGATCAAGTCCTGGGCCTTCTTAATTGTTAATGAAATATTTAGCATTCAGTTAAGTTGATTCCTCATGGAAATACTATGAGGAAGGTGCTTTTACTCTCAGATTTAGATGCTAATCTTGATTCCAGTTCTATGTGATTCCCAAGTCTGGGCTCTTTACCACCATACGTAGGTAACTAAATACCATCCAGTTAAAACTGCAACACATTTCTATCACACGTTTGACCAATAGGCCTAGGCCTATTCCAGTATCTGGAACACCTTGGACCTGCAGCCACTTCACATTCCTCTTGATTTGAGGAGCAATCTTAAACATAAGGGACGCTTTCCAAGGAAGTTCTTCATTAGCTGACATCAACTTTCCAACTTGCAAGCACACTTTCTAATATTCTATAGTAGAATTTTAAAAATCAATAAACATCATCATTCAGCAAGAGGCAAATCACAATGGTTTAAATCCCACAGTGTCTTGCTTTTCGATGGAAAGAATCATCTTAGCAGGCTTGGCTGGCAGGAGAGCTTCCACAGTTGGCTATACCTTTCCCAAGTGATGCTGGCAGAATGACCCTCTCCTGGTCCCAGGGTACCTACACACTCTCAGGGCACTCTCAATGTTACTAGAAGGAACCTGGGAGTTTCTTTTCTGAGTTGACATAGGAGTATAACTTTTCCAGAATACAGCATATCTACTGATAGTAAAACTCGTCAAGAGAATTGCTTCCTCTCCTTGCAGAATGAGGTTTGGATCCCAATCCCTTTGAGATTGGTGGGAAGAGTTGTCAAGAGCAATTCATCTATTTTTAAATCAGCTATACTTCAGTAGAAAAGGGCAATTATTTTTAACCAAGGAAGGGTGAAATTCCACTCCAACCACAGAGTCCTTTTTCTGTTGACTATAGGACATTGTTTCCTCCCTCTCCTAGTCTACGATTTCTTCAGGCTGACCCCACAGTGTGCTCCTATTGAGTAATACCATGAGATACTTTTTTTTTTTTTTTTTTGTGTGGTACGCGGGCCTCTCGCTGTTGTGGCCTCTCCCGTCGTGGAGCACAGGCTCCGGACGCGCAGGCTCAGCGGCCATGGCTCACGGGCCCAGCTGCTCCGCAGCATGTGGGATCTTCCCAGACCGGGGCACGAACCCGTGTCCCCTGCATCGGCAGGCAGACTCTCAACCACTGCACCACCAGGGAAGCCCTACCATGAGATTCTTGATGGAACAAAAGCAGCTGCAGCCCTCCTTCCCAGAAGAAGGTCTTCACTCTTCTATTTGTATCTGTTCTCACCTATCATGAGGTCACCCTTCCACTCCCCTAATATAAATCCGAATTATCCATTAAATTGAAGTGATTATAAAATGATCACAGTAAAACAAATGTCATCAGACTTGATTTTGTGTGAATAAGCAACTTTCTGGAAACAAAATGCCCTTCACTTTTCCAGGCACTATTAAGTAAATTTCCTTTTTCAGGGCTCTAATCAGCATCCTTAAAGGGCAAATTCATCTCCTATGGGTAATGATTTGCTCCCACTGAATAGTTTAATTTACTCCAGCTCACCAAAGGTTCAGGTCCAGTGTAATTAGAATACTATCAACTGGGTATAGCAAGGACAGTCATTTTTGTCTTTACGCTGCCCTAATTTTACAAGTTCTCAGGGTAAGTTTTCAAAACTCCAGGTATTCAGAGCCAGATATTCAGAGTGGATCTGCTTGATGCAATTAGAGAAGAGCTCCCTAGGCTGAGAAAATTGGAGGGTAGATTAGTTGTTTGGTAGAAAATTTACTGTCTAAAGGTAGAAATGAATTGATACCTTTATTTAGGTAACCAACACATGTAAAAATTAAACCTAGAATAAGAGTAAAATAAATATTCAAATGAATGTATTTTAGAGTTAATAGGCACTTAGCTTCCACGTCCTCAGTTTGAAGTTCAGACAAATTAAGGTTGGTGGAGGTTATCAATCAAAGGCACATAACTAGTTAATGGAAAAGACGAGTTAGAACCTAAGTTTCTTGCATCTCAGGTTTCCATTATTTCCCATATACCATATGGCCCTGCAAATGGTCTAGAAAGAAAAGCTATACTTTTTCTTTTTAACTCTTTGTATATTCTTTGAATAAAAATACAAACAACGAAGTCCAAACATCCAATTTCATTCAAAACCAACTTACTAAACATTTTTCATGTGCAAGATATTATGTAAGGTACTAAAAAGGGGCTGGAAAGTTGACCACCATATATCCTCTGTACTCAAGGAACATACAATCTAACAGTAATCTAATAGTAGTGTCCTTTTTTTCCTTGAGCAAAATATTCTAGTTAATCGCTAAATTTTTACCAAGTTTTTTCAAATGGGAATTGATTTTATTTTTGAGATTTGACAGCTATCAGACTATAATCCTTCCTGATATGTAACATTACTTCTGGACAGATTTGTCCTTAAAGCTAAGCATTCCCCTTTTCCCTTGCAAATTTGGAAGTCAGTTTACAGGAGCCACACCTGAATGAATTCCTAATGACCTACTTTAACTATTGTGAATTTGCCTTAAGTAGTGTGATTAACCTCTCCTGTAAAAGATCTTTTTCTAAATATAGAGCAGAGTTACTGTAATGGGAAGAAGCCCTTTTGGATGCTGAAGTTCTCACTCAGTCAGGGAGGACAATGTTGGGGGGATTCACAGAAGTAACCTAGAGAAACGCCAAAATCAACTCCACTATTTTAACGAACTCTGAAATAATCCTATACACTCCCTGAAAAAGAATAGATGGGTTTCTTAGTGGAGAGGGGAAATAAAGAGCTTCCACTGATGATAAAGCTCCCCCCACTTTTTTGCTTATCTATAAATTTTATAGATAGAAACTGTATTAGAAAGAAGATAGGCAAAGAGGATAGGCAAAATCATAAGTCAAAGAAGGAGCATTTTTTTTTTTTTTTTTTTGCGATACGCGGCCCACTCACCGTTGTGGCCTCTCCCGTTGCGGAGCACAGGCTCCGGACGCGCAGGCTCAGCGGCCATGGCTCACGGGCGCAGCCGCTCCACGACATGTGGGATCCTCCCGGACCGAGGCATGAACCCTGCATCGGCAGGCGGACTTTCAACCACTGCGCCACCAGGGAAGCCCAGCATTTGTATTTTTAATTCCATCACTAGCTTACTGACATTGAGCAGGAACAGAAGTCCAATGCCCCACCTGATCTGTAATACATATGTGTCCTGTGCCTACTGAGTCAAAGAATAACAGAAGTAATCAGGACAGTGATTTTTATGCCGGAGCCTTCACAGGAGAGCATTTAGACTGTGAAGCTTAAGACGGTGAAAATGAAGAGCACATAATGTCAGCAGAGCTATAAAACTTGAAAGGGCTGAGAGTATGAGCAAGTTCAGGACAGAGCTGAAACTTCTTATTCACAAATTTCAAAATGATGTGTCGAGACCTATTTGTACTATTTGGGACTTAGAGTCCAGCAGCTCTCAGACTCCATGTATAGCCTAAAAACATCTGGCATGAAATTGCAACTGCTCTAGATCAGATTGTCTAATGTTGAATCGCACAGTTGGTGTCTCAAATTAGGCCAGGACCAATGTCAAAATGGTGCTTTATCTTCTGTGCAACCAACTCAGTGCAGCTGTTTTCCTTCCACCGTCATGAGATTTCTCATGTCAGAACTGCCTCAGACGTGCCAGTCCTGTCTTGCCCATACAAAGTAGGACGGGGAGTCAGACGTTCAATCATGTAGTACATATTTATTGAGCACCTGTAATCAGCATGTAGAACGCAGGGCACTGAGAAAGCAGGATAAATGAGACCCATCCAGCTCCTCTGCCATTCACAGTAGTAATGATCCTACATACAGGATTCCAGAACATATCTTTTCCCAAATATTCTGTTCCATTGTCAGACATGTCCTGCCTCTTAATTCATTAAATAGAGTCACTGCATAACTCTTAAAGAATGGTAAAATTGGAGCTGTTGAAATTTCAGCATGTGACATTTAGGATGTAGGGATTTGAAGTAGGAGAAGAATCCTTGTACTTTTAAAGGTAAGATGGCATGGAATTGAAAAGGCCTTGGTTGTAAAAGGCAACCCAGAATCGTGCAATTTCAGATGGTGTTAAATAAACTTTACCCCCCGTTGGACCAAATAAATTAGAAAACATGTAATAGGGCCAATTCACTGCATAACTTCGGGGATGCCCTTTATATCATAGTCTAAATCAATGGCACCCTTGAAGTTGTGCAGTGCACAGCGTGCATGGGCTATATGCAGAAAGTCTGTATGGATGTAAATAATACAGTATGAACTATCAGTCACCTTTGGACCTGCACGCTTTCCCAGTTACATCTAATGTTCTTCAAACTTCTTTCTCACTGCCTGTCACAGGGTCATACCCAATAGGATGTGGGGTATGAAGATCTTTCTTCCCATTACCTCATATCATAGGAACAAGACGCCTTTAATAGGAAAGCCCAGCACTGCAGGAGACTTACTATATTCCAGATACTTTACTAAGTACTTCACCTTTAATATTTAATCCTCAAAACCATAAAGAGATTATTATTAATATTCCCATTCTATAAAGAGAAAATTTGTCCAAGGTCACATAGCTAGTAAATCTAGCTATGTCTGGGTTCATAATGCCCACCCTTTACTGCCTCCTGTTTTTTATCCATTCAATGATTTGATCATCAGTAAATATTAATTGTGTGTCTACTATATGCCAGGCACTGTTCTATAGTGAACAAAACAGAAGTACCTGTCCTTGGGGAGTTTACATTATAATGGATTAGACAGACAATAAGCCAATAAACAAGCTTTTTTTTTTTTTTAAAGATAATTTCTCAAGTAGTGGCAAGCCGTATGAACAGAATGAAATGGGTAACAAAATACAAAATGACTGGGTGAGGGTGGGGAAGCCTACTTAACTGCGGTGGTCAGAAAAAGATGATGACGAAGTGAAAGCTTAGTAAAAAGAAAGAGCCAGTCACGCACAAATAAGGGGGAAAATACTATAAAAGTTCAAAGGCCATGAGGTGAGAACAATGCTGGCATGTTTCAGAAGAAAGAAGAAGGTCATGTGGTCAGAGTATGTGAGCAACAGAAAGTGTGGTACAAAATATGGTCAGTGAGGTAGGCAGGGACATACTATGGGGGCCTGGAAAGGTGTTTGGATTTTTTTCATAAATACAATGGAAAGTTATTGGAAGGTTTTAAGTAGGAGATTTATATGACAGGACTTATGAAATACAAAACAATATTATCTTGGTCTCAACATGGAATGAATTATATAGGTGGGCAAGAGTGATAACAAGGAACCAATTAAGAGACTCTTGCAGTTCCACAGTAAGAGATAACGGGGATTTGACCTAGGACATGACAGTGAGGGCAATAAGAAGTGGTCTGAATTCAATGGCATAGCTATCAAAAGTTGGGGATGGCTTGCATATGGAAAATGAAGAAAAGAGAGGAATTAAGGATGTCTCCTAGGTTCTGCCCTGAGCAATTAGGTGGAGATGGTGCCTTTTACTGAGCCAGAGAAGAGTGTGGGAGTCTTGGTTTGAACAGATATTTGGAAAAACAATCATTTGTTCTTGCTCATGTTGAGTCTGAAGTGCCTTCAAGACATTCAAGTCAAGTGGAGATGCTGAGTGGGTGTCCCAAACTTAGAGGGAGTCATCGATGTAGAGATTTGATAGTTATCAACTTAAAAGTCAGAAAAGTAGAGATTTATTGTCATCAATGTGGAGTCATCAATTCATTCAGTAAAATGGGACTAGAAGAATTCCCTTGGGGAGATAGAGTGGGCAAAGTTAAAATAGAGAAGAGGGTTGGAGATAATCCTTCAACACTGAGAGGAACAGCCAGGGGACATGGAAGAGAAACTAGCACAGCAGGAGAAACCCAGAATGATGCCCTACAGAGTCCATCCCTTCCCTTTAAAATGGAGAAAAAAATACCAAGCTTGATTACCGCCCCAGGAGAGTTATAAATGTCAAATGTGACACTATAGGTTAAAGAAAGGAATTATAACTTAAAAAGAGCAACATAATTGGAGAATATTTTTTTAATTAGTTCATCTCTGCCATGTACTAAATTTATGAATTTGAGCAAGTAATTTTCCTCTCATTCTCAGTTTACGAATCTGTAAAGTGATACCAGACTCATAGCATTTTTGTATTTTTTTATAGATTAAATGAATATATGTTAAGCACTTAGGTTGACTGGCTTATAGTAAGTGCTAAAAACATGATGACTTGGAGATGCCTTATTGGCATCATGGTCCAATAGAGAAAAAGCCTGGACTTTGGCCTTAAATAGACCTTATTTTAAATCCCAGCTCTGCCAATGGACCTTTAGAAAGTTGTTGGACCTCTCTGAGTCTACTTCCCCATCTGTAATACAGAGAAAATAATACCTACCACTTGGTGGCATAGAGAGGATTATAATGACAGATGGAAGGTCCTGGTAAATAGAAACCACTTCCTAATGTATAGCTTTTACTTTATTTATGGTCGTTATCATTGCCTAAGTCAAATGGCTAGAATATAGCACAGCTCAGAGCACAGGTTCCAAATTCCAGCCCTTGGACTCTAAGATCAGTGCTCTTCTTAAAAGATCCTGTCACTCAATAAGCACTCTCCAAGCAATCTGATTGTCATCTTTAATGAGATGAGTAACACCTTCCTTAGAATTCGTGTCCCCACCCCCTCCCAGACCATAAGTCCACAATCATTAACATCTATGATCTAATGGTTTCACAATGCCTTGGTGCTCAAAATAGCTTCCCTGGGAGGAAGAAACATCCTCCTGCCTTCTCCACTGAGATTGTAATGATGAATAACAAAACTCTGTTCTCTAACTGCACTGAGTAGCTAGCTAGCAGGAATGGAGGGAGAGATGAATTTCCATATTTACCCATAAAGAGGGCATGTCTTCCCATGTACCCTATCTATATTTTAGGATTAAAAAACATTTGGAGTCTTCAGTCAAAAACTTAATTGCATATTTGACCCATCTCTGTTTTGACATTAAAAACTGATGAGAAAAGGATGGTTATTATGAATAAATATTACAATTATCTTCAGTAAATTTATTTGAGTTCCGCAGACAAAAGATGTTTATGTGGCGTATAGATGATGATTCTTCTATGATTAGCTATATTCTATCCCAAAAGCACTTAGCAAAGTGTGTGAATAACATTACTAACCATGGGTATTGTATTTTATATTTATATTTTCAAGGTTTTATTGCTATACGAATATTATTCAAATAGTTTTCTCTAGCCAAGTTTTGTGTGTTTACTTTGAATAACGGACCTTTACTTGAAACAAATACTATTAAAATGGCTCCCACACAAGGAAATTAAAAGAAGTGAGATGAAGTTGACTGGTTATACACACATACACTAAGCGTGAAATGAAACATGAGAAAGAAATAGAAAGCTTTTGAAGGAGATAAAGTAGAGTTTGAGTGGTAGATGTAATAAAGCGAGGAATCAGAAACAAATTCTCTATGAATTAAACTAGTCTACAGTTATGCTCTTACTAGAATCTAAATCCATCTGATAGGCACTATGAGGGATTGCAAAAGATCTAATTTTTACCCTCAAGGAGTTTATAGGCTAGCCAAGAAAGCAGTGCACACACACACACACACACACAGGGACACAAGTACACACACACACACACACACACACACACACACTTAAAATACTTATAAAGCAATATAGGAAAATGTGTAAATCATATAGAAAAAAAAAAACTTAGTTTAGGGTTAGCTTTGTAATAAAACCCAGAAAGCCATCTATGTATATAAATGGCACAAATACCTGATTTGATTGTGTGTTACCACATTCGACTTATTTATTCTTATGAACTAACTTACAATTCTTTGGGACAGTCAAATTCTACCTCCTAGTTCCTCTGTCCCACTGTCCTGATGCCCTGTTGTGATGCACTAGATAGTGGACAAGCTGTCAAGAATCCCAGCTGTTCAGCCAAACTAATTGAAGAGGCCACAGTTGATATGCTTCAGGAAACATTTGAGGCTCTTTAGGTTCATGTATATTACATCATAGATGTAATACAACATAGAAAGATATTCCTTTGGAAATCCCAATATCCCAGAGGAAAATCAGAATTTTAGAATTAATAGTGTAACAGCCAATTAAGATGACTACCTAGGCCTCCTAAAGGGGAGTGATGGGGCAGTGGACCACACTGCTGGGGAAGCTGGACAATCTGATAATGCAGCTAAGATAGGGAACGGAGGACTCTGGTTCTGTCCATGAAAAGCCACGTGAACTTGTGAAGGCTGCTTCTCTTTGGATTCTCTGTACCACACTGACAACAAGACTGCAAAAAACTAATCTCTTTCTAGTCTTAATGGAAAGTCTCACACAGGTAACTCCATTAACCTTGGAATGTTTTTAGGGTAATGGAGTTCTTCCACAGAGAAAAGGCCAGTTCCCCACATCAAGGCCTGTGGAGATCAGCGATGTACCTCTATACAGTACATTACCCTTTTACTCTATTCAAGTTCTGTGCCCTCATCAGCGCCCAGACCAAGTCTCAACTCATCCAGGTAACCCTCTCCTCCTCCCCCTTCTCTGGTTTCCAATAACATTTCCTGTGCCACATGATTTGTTCTTCTTAGTTAATATTGACTATTATGATTTACATGCTTTCTCAAATTTGCCTTGTTCCTTTCCCTAGAATGGTAAGCTTTTCTAAAACATGGACTATATTTCAATAGTACTTCTGTTTATTTCCCGGGGAACCTAAGATGGTCCTTTGCATTGCATCTTTTAGATTTCTTCATGGTACGTATTAAGTGAATCATAAATAGTTATTGAATTGAGGTTGTTACACCTTGAGTCTTTAATAGGTAACCAAGGATAATATCAGACCCAGGACTGAGGACAGTCATGAACACCATGCTTCTCAAGCAGCAGGAAGCATGATAGAAGGCAATGAAAAAACCACAGTGGAGGACAGTGACCGACTGTTCAACACATATGATTGTCTTCTAAGTTAGGCATTAGAGATAAGATGTGTTATCAGCTCTTCACTCTAGAGCACTGGGTTCCTGCAGGTGCTCTGGGTCTGATATCTAAAGTCAGTGAAGGTCTGGCCACACAGAGTCTCTGAAATGTGTTGAAATTGGTGATTTAAAACAGCTATAAATACATAGATTAAAACTACTCTGGGTCCATCTAAGAAACTAGGGCAATAGTGCCTAGCCATACAAATCTGCAAAATGCTTCAGATAATTCTCTAGTTGGGTAGATACTTCTATGCCCAAGACCTTTATCACTTCAAAGGAGCAAATGAAAACTGATAGGCACCAAGGATGGCCAGTCTATCCCATACTGGCCCTGTTTTTGACATGCTACAAAGACCCATATTTGGCTTGTGGACTTTCTTTAAATATGGTATCTAAGACCAGAAATCATTTTTAATTAAGAAATTTCCCCATTGCATTTGTACAACAGTCAAAATTTGTTCATTTAGGGATTCTGTTTAAAAGCAATCTAGTTTTGTTGAACTCTGTATAATGTTAAAAAAAAAATCTGAGTCAAGTTTTGGGTACCCCTGGGATAAACCTTGGGTGAATGTGCCCCCTCATGACTAGGAATTCACAAGAGATTTACACCGTCATAGAGAAACCATTCAACACCTGATGATTTCTTCTGATTTGGCTTTAACCAGGAAATAAAATTCTCCTTGAACAATTTGATATGTTTGAGCTAAGACTCCAAGAAACATATGGAGGCAAATGCATTCTGTCTGAGCCCAACAAAAGATTTCCTGAGCTCCTTGCAAACTGGGTTCTGGGCACACACTTCTGATATCTCCCTATGATAAACCCAGCCCAATAACTCAAGTACATCATGTATAAGAAATAGCACATAAAAGATACTGAAAAATATCATATAACTACATGAATAATTTTGTTTATAAATTTAGTTCTACCAATTATAGAGAAATATAAAAGATGCCAAATTTCTAGGGAGAAGCAGATATACAATAGAAGATGGATTATCCATTATTCCTCTGGAATAGTTCATTGTCTACAATCTAATACTCCACTGGACATAGGCAGGCATATCCTGTAGGATCCCACCTGATGCCTTCATATATTTCCATGCTACTCTGGGGATCATTCCTTAATCTGAGAGTCTCATAATATATAAAATCAAAGTTGGAGCTATGTGTCTGAGAGCAGGGCTGAGTGATTAAACTAAGCACATTTTTAAGACTGAAATGAGGAAGGCCAGAGTTCTTCTGGCTCTGCCTGTGTCAGAGGATATGCAACCCATCCCACTTAAGGTACCATAATCTTGCTCTATTTGGTTTGTTAAATAATTATTTATATATTGTGCCAGGTCCTTTGCTAGGTACAGGAGGTACAAAGGTAACTGAGACAGGAACTCATTCTTGAGATGAAGGTAAAACTGGCCACATATGCACAACAAAGCTCACACAGTCAGCCTCTGACTATTTCCCAGGCTCTGTAGCACTCCACACATTTGGCTCAGACCTATCTACTACTCCCACCTTCTTTTGTTCTCAGGATCAATTCTGACCATAAGTGAAAGTGACTGAACATTCAGCAGCTGGTCATCAATCTTCTTGGACTGGAGCCACAATTTGCCTTCCAATACTAATAAAAGTCAAGGGACTAGACTCAGCTCTTTCCAAACATTATTTTCTCGACTCCTCAATTATTATTCAATCCATTTTACAAAAGCAGAAACTGAGAATCTGAGGAGTGATATATCTTTCCCCAAATCACACTGTCAAGTAAATGATGGAACAAGGATTTGGGTCTAGACTTGTAGGACCTCAAAAATCTATTCTCCAGGAAGCTCAAGGTCTGACTGCAAAGCCCAGCACTAGACCTACTTTCAGTTTTCACCAATGCTTACCCCTCCTTCCCTATTTCCTGTTCACCTAAGAATCAATACTTCATATTCCCCATGACTGTCAACCATCTCTTCTGCCTCCCCAAGCAACCATAACTGACTTTTTGCCTGACCATACCATTAGAAGGTCTGTGGCTTTCCAGAAAGTAGGTCCCACAGCTCCTGTCCCTGCTGGTGAGGAAATCAGTGCCAAGGCCCTATGCCACCCCACCAACCATGATCATACAGTTTTCAGGGGGTACAGCTTTTAGGATAACACTTCTCTCCTCCTTTTTTTGTTGCTGTGTAAGATGAAGAGTACAGAAGGGAGCCCTCTCTGTGCTTACAAAGTACCAAAAAGGACATGAAGTAGCAACCACAGTCTCCCCATCTTCTTCTAAGAAAAAGCCAGACTTGAGGCTTTGTGAAGATTCTGGACCTCTCATAGCATATCATGTCAGGCAGTGCATAAATTCTACTCACTATTTTGAATAAGATGCAATCCTACATTTGGAAGCAAAAATAATTGTTTCAATATATTCAGTTGTTCCTTCTTCCTTTCCTCCTCCACACCTGTTCCAAAATATCAATCAAAATAATAATATCACAAATATAGAACAAAGAATAACCCATGATCTAAAATAATTCTAACTTGGGTTAGTGGTCTCACAAATGAAATCTGCTGAATGTCCCTTGTAGGTTTTAGGTAGATCCATGATTATTTCTTATACCATTTACATTTAAAAAGCTCCTCTTCGGGATTGGTTCAAGATGGTGGAGTAGAAGGACATGTACTCACTCCCTTTTGCGAGAGCACTGGAATCACAACTAGCTACTGGACAATCATCGACAGGAAGACACTGGAACTCACCAAAAAATATACCCCACAACCAAATACAAAGGAGAAGCCACAATGAGAAGATAGGAGGGGCGCAATCACAATAAAATCAAATCTCATAACTGCTGGGTGAGTACCTCACAAACTGGAGAACAATTATACCACAGAAGTCCACCCAATGGAGTGAAGGTTCTGAGACACATAACAGGCTTCCGAACCTGGGGCTCTGGCAACGGGACGAGGAATTCCCAGAGAATCAGACATTGAAGGCCAGCAGAATTTGATTGCAGGACTTTGATAGGACTGGGAGAAACAGAGATTCCACCCTTGGAGGGGACACACAAAGTAGTGTGTGCATCAGGACCCAGCAGGAAGGAGCAGTGACTCCATAGTAGACTGAACCAGACCTACCTGCTAGTATTGGAGGGTCTTCTGCAGAGGTGGGGGGTGGCTGTGGCTCACTGCGGGGACAAGGACACTGGCAGCAGAAGTTCTGGGAAGTAATCCTTGGCATGAGCCCTCCCAGAGTCCGCCATTAGCCCCACCAAAGAGTCTGTAGGCGCCAGTGCTGTGTTGCCTCAGGGCAAACAACTAACAGGGAGGGAACTCAGCACCACCCATCAGCAGACAAGCAGATTAAAGTTTTACTGAGCTCTGCCCACCAGAGCAACACCCAGCTCTATGTACCACCAGTCCCTCCCATCAGGAAGCTTACACAAGACTCTTAGTTAGCTCAACCACCAGAGGGCAGACAGCAGGAGCAAGAACTACAATCCTGCAGCCTGTGGAATGAAAACCACATTCACAGTAAGATAGACAAAATGAAAAGCCAGAGGACTATGTACCAAACAAAGGAACAAGATAAAACCCCAGAAAACAACTAATTGAAATGGAGATAGGCAACCTTCCAGAAAAAGAATTCAGAATAATGATAGTGAAGATGATCTAAGACCTCGGAAAAAGAATGGAGGCAAAGATCGAGAAGATGCAAAAAATGTTTAACAAAGACCTAGAAGAATTAAAGAACAAACAGAGATGAACAATACAATAACTGAAAGGAAAAATACACTAAAAGGAATCCATAGCAGAATAACTGAGGCAGAAGAATGGATAAGTCACCTGGAAGACAGAATGGTGGAATTCACTGCCACAGGACAGAATAAAGGAAAAGAATGAAAAGAAATGAAGACAGCCTAAGAAACTTCTGGGACAAAATTAAATGTACCAACATTCATATTATAGTGGTCCCAGAAGGAGAAGAGAGAGAGGAAGGACCCAAGAAATTATTTGAAGAGATTATAGTTGAAAACTTCCCTAACATGGTAAAGGAAATAGCCACCCAAGTCCAAGAAGCGCAGAGAGCCCCAGGCAGGATAAACCCAAGGAGAAACATGCTGAGACACATAGTAATCAAACTGACAAAAATTAAAGACAAAGAAAAATTAGTGAAAGCAACAAGGGAAAATTGACAAATGACATACAAGGGAAATCCCATAAGGTTAACAGTTGATTTCTCAGCAGAAACTCTACAAGTCAGAAGGGAGTGGCATGATGTATTTAAAGTAATGAAAGGGAAGAACCTACAACCAAGCTTACTCTACAGTAAGTAATTCAGATTCAATGGAGAAATCAAAAGCTTTACAAACAAGCAAAAGCTAAGAGAATTCAGCACCCCCAAACCAGCTCCACAACAAATGCTAACAGAACTTCTCTAAGTGGGAAACAAGAGTAGAAAAGGACCTACAAAAACAAACCCAAAACAATTAAGAAAATTGTAACAGGAACATATATATTGACAATTACCTTAAATGTGTATGGACTAAATGCTCCAACCAAAAGACACAAGCTCGCTGAATGGATACAAAAACAATACCCATATGTATGCTGTCAACAAGAGACCCACTTCAGACCTAGGGACACATATAGACTGAAAATGAGGGGATGGAAAAAGATATCCCATGAAAATGGAAATCAAAGGAAAGCTGGAGTAACAATACACATATCAGATAAAATAGATTTAAAATAAAGAATGTTACAAGAGACAAGGAAGGACACTACATAATGATAAAGGGATCAATCCAAGAAGAAGATATAACAATTATAAATATATATGCACCCAACATAGGAGCACCTATCAATACATAAGGCAAATGCTAACAACTATAAAAGAGGAAATCAACAGTAACACAGTAATAGTGGGGGACTTTAACACCTCACTTACACCAATGGACAGATCATCCAGACAGAAAATTAATAAGGAAACACAAGCTTTAAATGACACAATAGACCAGATAGATTTTTTTTTTTTTTTTTTTTTTTTTGCGTTATGTGGGCCTCTCACTGTTGTGGCCTCTCCTATTGCGGAGCACAGGCTCTGGACTCGCAGGCTCAGTGGCCATGGCTCACAGGTCTAGCCGCTCCGTGGCATGTGGGATCTTCCCGGACCGGGGCATGAACCCATGTCCCCTGCATCGGCAGGCGGACTCTCAACCACTGCGCCACCAGGAAAGCCTGACCAGATAGATTTAATTGATATTTATAGGACATTCCCCCTCTGAAAACAGCAGATTACACTTTCTTCTCAAGTGCACACAGAACATTCTCCAGGATAGATCACATCTTGGGTCACAAATCAAGCCTCAGTAAATTTAAGAAAATTGAAATCATCTCAAGCATCTTTTCTGACCACAATGCTATGAGATTAGAAATCAATTACAGGGAAAAAAATGTAAAAAACACAAACACATGGAGGTTAAACAATACGTTACTAAATAACTGAGCGATCACTGAAGAAATCAAAGAGGAAATCAAAAAATACCTAGAGACAAATGACAATGAAAACACAATGATCCAAAACCTATGGAATGCAGCAAAAGCAGTTCTAAGAGGGAAGTTTATAGCAATACAATCCTACCTCAAAAAACAAGAAAAATCTCAAATAAACAATTTAACCTTACACCTAAAGGAACTAGAGAAAGAAGAACAAACAAAACCCAAAGTTAGTAGAAGGAAAATCATAAAGATCAGAGCAGAAATAAATGAAATAGAAACAAAGAAAACAATAGCAAACATCGGTAAAACTAAAAGCTGGTTCTTTGAGAAGATAAACAAAATTGATTGCTAGACTCATCAAGAAAAAGAGGGAGAGGACTCAAATGAATAAAATTAGGAGTGAAAAAGGAGAATTTACAAAGGATACCACAGAAATACAAAGCATCATAAGATACTATTACAAGCAACTCTATGCCAATAAAATGGACAACCTGGAAGAAATGGACAAATTCTTAGAAAGGTATACCTTCCAAGACTGAACCAGGAAGAAATAAAAAATATGAACAGACAAATCACAAGTAATGAAATTGAAACTGTGATTAAAAATCTTCCAACAGGCAAAAGTCTAGGACCAGATGGCTTCACCGGTGAGTTCTATCAAACATTTAGAGAAGAGCTAACACCTATCCTCCACAAACTCTTCCAAAAAACTGCAGAGGAAGGAACACTCCCAAACTCATTCTATGAGGCTACCATCACCCTGATATACCAAAACCAGAAAAAGATACTACAAAAAAAAAAAATTACAGACCAATATCACTGATGAATATAGATGCAAAATCCTCAACAAAATACTAGCAAACAGAATCCAGCAACACATTAAAAAGATCATACACCATGTGCAAGTGGGATTTATCACAGGGATGCAAGGATTCTTCAATATATGCAAATCAATCAATGTGATACACCATATTAACAAATTGAAAAATAAAAACCATATGATCATCTCAATAGACACAGAAAAACTTTTGACAAAATTCAACACCCATTTATGATAAAAACTCTCCAGAAAGTGTGCATAGAGGGAAGCTACATGAACATAATAAAGCCATATATGACAAACCCACAGCAAACATCATTCTCAATGGTGAAAAACTGAGAGCATTTCCTCTAAGATCAGGAACAAGACAAGGATGTCCACTCACACCACTATTATCCAACATAGTTTTGGAAATCCTAGCCATGGCAATCAGAGAAGAAAAAGAAATAGAAGGAATACAAATTGGAAAAGAAGTAAGACTGTCACTGTTTGCAGATGACATGATACTATACATAGATAATCCTAAAGATGCCACCAGAAAACTACTAGAGCTAATCAATGAATTTGGTAAAGTTGCAGGATACAAAATTAATGCACAGAAATCTCTTGCATTCCTATACACTAACAACAAAAGATCAGAAAGAGAAATTAAGGAAACAATCCCATTCACCACTGCAATAAAAAGAATAAATTACCTAGGAGTAAACCTACATAAGGAGGTAAAAGACCTGTACTCAGAAAACTATAAGACACTGATGAAAGAAATCAGAGATGACACAAACACATGGAGAGATATATCATGTTCTTGGATTGGAAGAAACAATATTGTGAAAATGACTATACTACGCAAAGCAATCTACAGATTCAATGCAATCCCTATCAAATTACCAATGACATATTTTAAAGAACTAGAACAAAAAAATCTTAAAATTTGTATGGGGCACAAAAGACCTGGCATAGCCAAAGCAATCTTGAGGGAAAAAAAGTGGAGCTGGAGGAATCAGGCTCCCTGACTTCAGACTATACTACAAAGCTATAGTAATGAAGATAATATGGTACTGGCACAAAAACAGAAATATAGATCAATGGAACAGGATAAAAAGCCCAGAGATAAACCCATGAACCTATGGTCAACTAATCTATGACAAAGGAGGCAGGATATACAATGGAGAAAAGAGAGTCTCTTCAAAAAGTGGTGCTGAGAAAACTGGACAGCTACATGTAAAAGAATGAAATTAGAACACTCTCTAACACCATACACAAAAATAAACTCAAAATGGATTAAAGACCTAAATGTAAAGCCAGGCACTATAAAACTCTTAGAGGAAAACATAGGCAGAACACTCTATGACATAAATTATAGTAAGATCTTTTTGACCCACCTCCTAGAGTAATGGAAATAAAAACACAAATAAACAAATGGGACCTAATGAAACTTAAAAGCTTTTGCACAGCAAAGGAAACCATAAGCAAGACAAAAAGACAACCCTCCGAATGGGAGAAAATATTTGCAAACAAATCAACAGACAAAAGATTAATTTCCAAAATATATAAACAGCTTATGCAGCTCAATATTTAAAAAAACAAACAACCCAATCAAAAAATAGGCATAAGACCTAAATAGACATTTCTCCAAAGAAGACATATAGATGGCCAAGAGGCACATGAAAAGCTGCTCAACATCACTAATTATTAGAGAAATGCAAAGCAAAACTACAATGAGGTATCACCTCACATCAATTGGAAAGGGCATCCTCAGAAAATCTATGAACAACAAATGCTGGAGAGGGTGTGGAGAAAAGGGAACCCTCTTGCACTGTTGGTGGAAATGTAAATTGATACAGCCACTATGGAGAACAGTATAGAGGTTCCTTAAAAAACTAACAATAGAATTACCATATGACCCAGCAATCCCACTCTGGGGCATATACCCATAGAAAACCATAATTGAAAACAACACATGCACCCCAGTGTTCATTGCAACACTATTTACAATAGCCAGGTCATGGAAGCAACCTAAATGCCCATCGACAGACGAATGGATAGAGAAGATGTGGTACATATATATTATGGAATATTACTCAGTCATAAAAAAGAACAAAATGGGGTCATTTATTGAGACATGGATGGACCTAGAGACTGTCATAAGAATGAAGTCAGAAAGATAAAAACAAATATTGTATACTAACGCATATATGTGGAATCTAGAAAAATGGTACAGATGAACCGGTTTGCAAGGCAGAAATAGAGACACAGATATAGAGAACAAACGTATGGACACCAAGGGGGGATAGTGCGGGGGGCAGGGCCGGTGGTGGTGGGATGAATTGGGAGATTGGGATTGACATGTATACACTCATATGTATAAAATAGATAACTAATAAGAACCTGCTGTATAAAAAATATAAAGTGAAATTCAAAAAAAAATTCCTCTTGTTTTAGCATTCTTGAGAGCTTTGTGGACATCAGCATTTATTATTTCCATTTTACAAAAGAAAAATCAAATGCCCAGAGAGGGTAAGGCATCAACAAAGAGCCACAAAGTGATATATTGAAAGTGCTGTGAGGAGGCTTCAAGAAGCCTAATTTGTAAAGTAGTGTTCTATCCACTCAACCATGCTGTTGCTCATTAAGATGGCACCTCTCATTAAAATGAGGTATACTCATTAAAAATCCTTTAGGTTTCTAACATTAACTACCTTTGTGCATCTCAGGTCTAATGCTTCACAAAGGCTTGTAAGGGAATTAGACATTTTATTTAAGTGCTACTTAACTAAAAGTTAAAATGTATAATTTTCTATTGCAGAATAAGAACCGAGAGACTAATTTGGTGGAGTAGTAAAATTTTACAAAGCCTGAGTCTCAATTTTCAAAAAATATTGTACATTTATTTATTGAAGTGAATGAAACATTTGCTATAAAACTATTCAACGGAAAGTTTTTTAACAAAGCATAATTTACTTTTCATTTACAGAACAATGGAAAGTAGAAGGAAATCTCCTCCAAGGTATTAGAATCATGTACAGTTTCATATTTGACTAAAAAATTATTTCCCCAGCCTGTTTTCTCAATACTAAGGATATGCAGAAAAGTATCACTTGCATTCATCATGAAAATTACAGAAAAATGACTGAATCTACTGAGAACATTATTAAATAAAACATACACTTATTATCTGTCTTTTTGTCTCTGTCTTTTATTCTACGGTTTACAGAACATTGATTCTTCTTTACCAGTCCTCCTACTCAGAAATTAAATTTCACTCTGTGCCCAAATGTAGGGAGTCAACTTCATGTGGGGCATTTGAGGGTGAAATCCACACCTGGGCTGTGGATCCAAGCTCTCGACCGCCTGCTGGGAGTTCACCCTTCAATTTAAGTGTGGTAAATGGGGCAGTGGGAGGCCTTCTCAACCCCCAGCAGATGGTAAGCAGAATCAGAGGTTCTTTGTTCCAGGTGCATTAAGTTTCAAAATGAGAATGGAGCCCATTTCTCCTTATCTGATTATGCATGAGCACAGCATTTCAACCCAGGAGGCTAAGACAAGAATATGTACCCTGGTACATTCAATGTGATCATATGGAATTAGGAAAAAAAGAAAAAAATGTGTCCTTTTCATATTCATATTCAGACACAGAACCAGTGAGCTGAGCTTTGCATCTTAGGCACTTGTCACCATATATTCCAGGAACTCCTAAGAGACCCCGGTCACCTAGTCAATGCAAGTGTAAATGTTTGGGGGCATGTAACAGGAAGTCTTAGAATCAAAGAGGTAACTGATATATAACTAAAATCCTCTTCTCTGATGGAGTACAATAGAGCAAGCATTATGAACACACACAAACGTGTGTCTGTGTCTGCGTGTGTGTGTGAATGTTTGTGGGAAACTTGTCAGTTACGTGAGTTATGATGATGCCCCCGTAGGGTCTTGGGCAGCCATGGAAGCTTACTGCTGACTTCAGTGAGCACAGGCTTCCAAGGTGGGCTCACAGGGGTCAGGTAGAAGACCTAGGCAGCAGCAGTGGGGTGGTAGTAAGGGGAAAACAGGATGGGGCTAGGATCCAGAAAATAGACAGACTCAGTAGGAACCAGGGTAAACTCTCAAGGAAGGTTCCAGTAGCACACAACAGGTGAAGGCATTCACAGGAAAGTGGGGTGCCATTAGATCCTATGCTTCCTGAGCAAGGAACACTATTTTATCCATTATTGTTTTCTCAGCAATAGAGTAAGCATACAGTAAATGTTTGCCCTATGAATGAATGAATGAATGAAAAACAAGGCTCTGCTCTACCTGAGCAGAGGCTTAGGTATCTACAACTAAGGAGATCCAACTGTAGGTAGCAGGGCTCAAAACAAAAGTATTCCTGTTCAGAATCTGCTGGGGACAGGAAACTGGGACCAACAGGGGTTGGGAGGCACAAAATAGAAATCAGTTATTGCAAGTGGAATAAATGGACTCGGCTACTCAGAACAGCAGGAGAGTTCAGATCCTGTAATCAGCATACACTGTCAGAGGAAATCTGTAAACTGGGTGACTTGATGTTAAGACCCTGAGTTGGTGAGGGGAGGGATCAGTGCATGGACCTTGGTGCATAATTGGACACTCCCAGGTAAGTGTGTGTGTGTGTATGTGTGTGTGTGTGAGACAGAGAGAGAGAGAGAGAGATAAAGAGACAGACACAGAGATAAAGAGAGGAAAGAGAAGGAGAAGAAGAAGAGAGAACGACTTTGGGGATTTTCTTTATTTACCTTTTCATTCAATCACCAACTGTTTATTGAATGCCTATTTCATATTAGCCACTGTGTGGATACTGGGAAGGCAAAAAGTCTATTTCATTTGGAAGGGTATTCATCCATGAGGAGAATATGGATGAACAAACATTAATAGATGTTCCTTCCAGAACCTGGAAAAGGAGGCCAGCCATGATGGCAGTAGCCATCAGCACAATTCATTGGTGGATGTAGATTGGGCAGAAGTGTCACCTCAGATAGTGTGCAGGTCACTACCAACTGACACTTCCCTTTCCATACGTATACTATATGTAGTCCCTCAGGAATCAGAAATGTCTCTCTCAATCAAGATCAAATTATTGCTCCAGGTCCAGAAGAGTAGCCAAATAAGGAAGCAGAGGATGATGGTGCCAAGGAAATTTATCTTACTCTGAAGTTCCTATAGAACTTCTCACAGAAGTTCTGGCTCTTGAAGGTTTTAGGAATTTTTTTTTAAGAATAGAAAAACAGGGCTTCCCTGGTGGCGCAGTGGTTGAGTGTCCACCTGCTGATGCAGGGGACACGGGTTCATGCCCCGGTCCGGGAAGATCCCACATGCCGCGGAGCGGCTGGGCCCGTGAGCCATGGCCGCTAAGCCTGCGCGTCTGGAGCCTGTGCTCCGCAACGGGAGAGGCCACAACAGTGAGAGGCCCGCGTACCACAAAAAAAAAAAAAAAAAAAAAGAATAGAAAAACAATTTCTGCAGATTATCAGATAAACAAGTTTTACCATGTAGTATTAAAAATAAAATGATAAATGTATCCTGAAAAGAAAATACACAATATGAAAAGATAAGGCTCAGTGAAGATATGAGGTCTGTCTTCAGATACCTGAAGACATGAGGTTTGTCATGCAGGAAAGAAATGTATCCCGTTCCGTGATACCCTCAAGGAGCAGAATTAGGATCATTGGGTTACAAGTTCTGCCTCAATATATTATGAATAAATTACCATCTCAGAGCTATCCACGGAAGAAATGGACTATCACAACATGAGTTTGTTCAAACACACGAAGCATGCCTGGACCGCTCCAAGCAGAAAATAATACGGGCACCTGCTGGGTTAATATCTGGAGAAACTGACCAGCAGCCTTTAAGACTGAAAACTAGAGTCCAAAGTGCCAACTTAGACCCAAGGATGGTGAGCACAGAGCAGTGCTATAACATAGATGACTCTCCTGAGTCAGGTTAACAGCTACATATATCAAGTAATCAGTCACTGGGAGTAGGACCCTAGCCAATACCTGGTTGACAGAAAGTGAGGTAGGGGTCAGTCCTCCCATGAGCTAAAGGGTAGTAATCCTGAGCAGGCCTCTAGAAGGGTAGCCCACAAAGCTCATCGGGAGAAGGAGGCAGAAAACTTGGCCTCTGTGTCACCATATTGTCTTACTTCTAATTTAGTGGTTTGCAGCTTTACTATGAAGAACTTGTGGTCTAAGAAGGTGCCTCATTGGAGCCCTGAGGAGGAGAAAGCTGAGAAATTAAGAATTTGAGATCCCCACTTCCCACTTCAAAGACTATCTTCTTATTTGTTTTATTATGTAAGATTTCTCTGAAGAAATGTCAGTCTCCTTGATTCCAAGCAGAATGCCCAGCACAGTGCTCCACTAAAGTGTGAAAACCATAGCCATAGAAGAGTTTTAAGACCTTCACATCTCATTCCACCCCTCCAAGAAGGAAAATCCAAGGACATAATGAAGTCCTCCTAGACTCACAGTTGTGCTATGACAACTGGGGGAGGAGCTTTGGGTATGAACAGTCAAAACTTAAAGAGCTATCCCTGCTTCTCTGCCATGCCTGAGAGTCCCTATTTGGATGGATTTATATTATTCTCCTCTTTTCTATCTTCCTCCAATGTTACTGCTTTGTTGGCTCTAATTGCAAAGCCTAGGAGGACCAGGAAGGCATAGGGAAATGGAAACATTACTCTAACCAGCTCTGTTCCAAACCCCAGAAGGGATGCTATCTTCATCCTTCTCTCACTCTGAAAGTAATAAGTTCCTAAAAACCATGATCATCAGATGTGGCTTGGGGAAAGGAACTTCAAGTTAGAAAAATAAAAGCAGTTCTCGTAAACTATGTGTAGTCTAGCCTGGTTGACAAATGCAGAACAAAACAGGCATTAGTGCTAAGGCCTAAATTAAAACTTGTTTGCTCAACTTGATCAATCAAGATGGAGGAGTAGGAAGACGTGGAAATCACTTCCCCCCACAAACACATCAAACATACGTCTACACGTGGAACAAGTCTCACTGGAAACTAACAAGAAGCTGGCAGAAAGACTCTTGTACAACCAAGGCTTTAGGAAAGATCCAAATGGAATAGGGCAGGAAGGAAAGAGAAGAGATCAGGTCAGGACCTGTGCCCCAGAGGAAAAGGGAGATTACACAGGTGGAAATCCACCCTGGGGAGTGAGCAGTTCAAGGCACATAGAGGGTGCCCAAATCCTGGGGTCCAACACAAGGAAGACATGCCCCCTTGGCTGGTGGGAGGGTCACTGGGACTAACAGGAGGGCCGTGGGAAGCCTGGACTCTGCTGTGAGGAGCAAAGCACACACTTGCTCACACCCAGGCAGGGTGGAGAAGGCAGACTGAAGCAGTTTCCCATGACCACCGTGGCAGTGCACCCCAACCTGAACCAAGCAAATGCTCCAGCCCCACTTCCTTTACCTTGTACCTCCCCACTGAAGCATGGGCTACCACAACTGGGGAGAGAGCTCAGCCATGGGACACAGGTGACTTGGACCTGGGTGGCATCTAGCACAGTGGGAGTGGCTATTGCTTGCATTTACACAGGCTGTGCATAAGAAGTAGTCCAGATCTCTGAAGGAGGCCAAACCTCCACAGCTCCCACCCAGATAAACACTAAGAGCCCATGCAGGCCCTGTCTGCCAAGCAGCACAGCTCCACAACAGGGCAGTGAGAGCAGAGGCTGGGAGGAGTGATCTGCTATAAGGGGCAAAAGAGTCTTAGATGCAGTGGGGGCTGCCATTGCTGGTGCTTGCACAGGCAGCACATCTGAGGCAGCCCAGACCTCTGTTTGTGGCTAGCCCAGTGCAGCCCACACCCATCACAAGCACAGAGCCTGCACAAGCCCCTCTTGCTCCAGGACTGCTGCCCTCTGGGACAAGGGTACCAGTGCTGGGAGAAAGGAGAGTACATACTTAAATCTAACAAAACCAGCTTGGACCTCATCCTCAGAGCTTCTGCTCCATCAACTAGGGACCAAGCCCCACCCCTGATAGGACAGGAATGGCCACTGAGCACAGAGGAAGCCCTGGCTCACACATGGCTCTGGCCCTAGCTCCTCCATCTCCAGCTCCAACTCCTACCAAGGTGACAGATGCCAGCACACCTTGAGGAAAGGTGTAACGTCTGTTCATGACAAATCCAGCTCTCCCACCAAAGGCAATGGGCACATGCAGACTGTATATGGACATTCCCCCACAAGGACACCCCTTCAAGACTGCAGTAGGTACCTGTTAAACCTAAATTCATACAGACAGAGAAAGTTAAGCAAAATGAAAAGACAGAGGAGCTGATCTCATTTGAAGAAGCAAGAAAAAAAAAAAAACTGAAAAAAATAAATAGGGCTTCCCTGGTGGCACAGTGGTTAAGAATCTGCCTGCCAATGCAGGGGACATGCGTTCGAGCCCTTGTCCAGGAAGATCCCACATACCACGGAGCAACTAATCCCGTGTGCCATAACTACTAATCCTGTGCTCTAGAGCCCGTGAGCTACAACTACTGAGCCTGCGTGCCACAACTACTGAAGCCCGCACACTTAGAGCCAGTGCTCCACAACAAGGGAAGCCACTGCAATGAGAAGCCCGCGCACCTAAACAAAGAGTAGCTCCCACTCACTGCAGCTAGAGAAAGCCCGCACGCAGCAATGAAGACCCAACGCAACCCAAAAAAATAAATAAATAAATATTTTTTAAAAATCCCTAAAATAAATAAATAAATAAATAATAAAACAAGTAAACAATCTACCAGATAAAGAATTCAAAGCATTAGTAATAAGAATGCTAACTAAATTAGGGGAAAGAATATGTGAACACAGTGAGAATTTTAACAAGGAACTGGAAAATATAAAAAAGAACCAATTGAAACTGAAGGATACAATAACTGAAATGAAAAACACACTAGATAGAATGAACATCAGACTAAATGATACAAAAGAATGCATAAGTGATCTGGAAGACAGAATAATGAAAATCACCCAATCAGAATAGCAAAAAGAAAAACAAATTTTAAAAAATGAAAACTTTTTAAAACAAAATTTAAAAAATGAGAACTCAAATTTTAAAATGAGTTTAAGAGATCTCTGGAATAACATCAAGTGTACCAACATTCACATTATAAGGGAATATCATCAAGTGCACCAACATTCACACTATAGGGGTCCCAGAGGAGAAGGGAAGGGAGAAGGTCAAAAATGTATCTGATGAAATTATGGGTGAAAACTTCCCAATGCTGGAAAAGGAAACAGATATCCAGGTACAGGAAGAACAGAGTGTCACAAATAAGATGAATCGAAACAGACCCACACGAAGATATATCATAATCAAAATGGCAAAAGTTAAAGAGAGAATTCTAAAGACAGCAAGAGAAAAACAAAGAGTCATATAAAAGGGAATCCCAGTAAAACCATCAGCTAATTTTTCTTCAGAAACTGCAGGCCAGAAGGGAGTGGCATGATATATTCAAAGTACTGGAAGGGAAAAACCTGCAGCTTAGGACACTGTCCAGCAAGATTATCACTCAGACTTGAAGAAGAGATAAAGAACTTAGATAAGCAAAATCTAAAGGAGTACATTAATACTAAACCTACCCTAAAAGAAATCTTAAAAGATCTTCTCTAAGTTGAAAAGAAAAAGCTATAACAAGAAGTAAGAGTCCATAGGAAAGCACAAATTCCACTAGGAAAGACAAATATATAGTAAGGGCTGAAGATCAACCACTTAAATAAGCTAGTGTGAAGATCAAAAGACAAAAAAATTTTAAGCAACTGTAACTACAATAAACAGTGAAGGGATAAACATGAAGATGTAAAATATGACACCAAAAGCATAAAATGTGGGGAAGGGGAGTAAAATAAAGGCAAATCTTTTAGAATGTGTCTGAACTTAAATGACTAAAAGTTTAAAACAAGTAAATATAGTTACAGGCCAATGTATATGAACCCCATGGGAGCGACAAATCAAAAATCTACATATACATACACAAAAACTAAAAAGAAATGAAAAAACTACTAAAAAAAACCCTCAAACCTACAAGAGAATAAACAAAAAGGAAAACAAATGAACAGAGAACTACAGAAACAACTGGAAAACAAGTAATAAAATGGCAATAAGTACACACCTATCAAAAATTACTCTAAATCCCAATGGACTAAACGTTCCAATCAAAAGACATGTGGTGGCTGATTGAATTAACATTATGTTTACAAGAAACTCACTTCAGAGCTAAGACACACACAGACTGAAAGTGAGGAAATAGAAAAAGATATTTTATGCAAACTAAATGACAAGAAAGCAGGGGTAGCAATACTCATATCAGACAAAATAGACCTTTAAACAAAGGCTATAACTAAAGACAAAGAATAGCATTGTATCATGATAAAAGGATCAATACAAGAAGAGGATATATGCACACATATATGCACATATATGCACCCAATACAGGAGCACTTAAATATATAAAGCAAATATTAGTAGACATAAAGGGAGAAATGAACATAATACAATAATATTTGGGGATGTAACACCTCACTTAAATCAATGGACAGATCATCCAGACAGAAAATAAAAAAGTCAACAGTAGTCTTAAATGACACAGTAGACCAGTTGGAGCTAATAAATACCTACAGGACATTGTATCCAAAATCAGCAGAATAAACACTGTTTTCAAGTGTGCAAGGAACATTCTCCAGGATAGATCACACGCTAGGTCACAAAACTAGTTTCAACAAATTTAAGAGGGTAGAAAGTATAAGCATTTTTTCCAGCTACAACAGTATAAAAGTAGAATTCAATTATAGAAAGAAAAATGGGAAAAGCACAAACACTTGAAGAGTAAACAACATGCTACTAAAAAAACAATGTGTCAATGAAGAAATCAAAGAGCAAATCATAAAATAGCTCGAGACAAATGAAAATGGAAACAAATTTCCAAAACCCATGGAATTCAGCAAAAGCCATCCTAAGTGGCAAGTTTACAGTGATGTAAGTCTTCCTCAAGAAACAAGAAAGATCTCAAATAAACAACCTAACCTACCATCTAAAGGAATTAGAAAAAGAACAAACAAAGTTGAAAGTCAGCAGAAGGAAGGGAATAATAAAGATCAGAGAGGAAGTAAATAAAATAGAGACCAAAAAAAAAAAAGTTAGGAAAGATCAACAAAACCAAGAGATGGATTTTTTAAAAAGATAATCAAAATTGATAAACCTTTAACCATGCTCATTAAGAAGAGAAAGGACCCAAATAAACAAAATAAGAAATGAAAGGAAGAAATAACAGCCAATACCACAGAGATTAAAAAATCATAAGAGAATGCTACAAACTGCTAACAAACAGTTATATTCCAAAACACTGTACAACCTAGAAGAAGTGGACAAATTTCCAGAAACATACAACCTGCCAGGACTGAATCAGGAAGAAACAGCCAATCTGAATTTGTAATTAAAAATACTCCCAACAAACAAAAGTCCAGGACTAGATGGCTTCAAAGGGGACTTCTACCAAACATATAAACAAGAGCTAATACATATCCTTCTCAAACTTTTCCAAAAAATTAAAGAGGATGGAACACTCTCAAATTCATTCTAAAAGGCCACCAATATCCTGATACCAAAACCAAAGACATTACAAAAAAAGAAAACAACAGGCCAATGTACTTGATGAATATAGATACAAAAATCCTCAATAAGATATTAGCATATAGAATCCAACAATGTATAAGAAGGATCATACACCATAATCAAATGGGATTTATTCCAGGGATGAAAGGATGGTTCAATATTCACAAATCAATCAATGTGATACACCCCATCAACCAAAGGAAAGATAACGATCACACAATCATCTCAATACATGCAGAGAAAGCATTTGACAAAATTCAATATCCATTCTTAATAAAAACTCACATTATAGCTGCTATAGAGGGAACATATCTCAAAATAATAAAGGTAATTTGTGACAAACCCACAGCTAACATCATACTCAACAGTGAAAGCTGAAAGCCTTTCCTCTAAATTCAGGAAGAAGACAAGGATGCCCACTCTTGCCACTTCTATTTCACATAGTATTGGCAGCCCTAGCCACAGCAATCAGACAAGAAAAGAAATAAAAGGCATCCAAATTAGAAGGGAAAAAGTAAAACTGCCACTATTTGCAGATTACATGATATATATATAGAATACCCAAAAGCCTCCACCAAAAACTATTAGAACTAACAAATGAATTCAGTAAAGTTACAGAATACAAATTTAACATATAGAAATCTGTTGCTTTTCTATACACTAATAATGAACTACCAGAAAGAGAAAACAACAACAAAAAAAATCCATTTAAAATCACATCATAAAGAATAAAATACCTAGGAATAAACTTAACCAAGGAGGTGAAAGACCTATACTCTGAAAACTATAAAATATTGATGAAGGAAACTGAAGATGATTCAAAGAAATGGACAGATATCCCAAGCTCTTGGATTGGAAGAATTAATATTGTTAAAATGTCCATACTACCCAAAGCAATCTACAAATTTAATGCAATCCTGATTAAAATACCAACATTTTTCAGAGAACTAGAATAAGCCTAAAACTTATACAGAGCCACAAAGACCCTGAATTGCCAAGAAATCTTGGGAAAAAAATGAACAAAGCTCAAGGTATTATGCTCCCTGACTTCAGACTATATCACAACATTACAGTAACCAAAACAGCATGACAGTGGCAAAAAAACAGACACATAGATCAGTGGAACATAATAGAGGGCTCAGAAATAATCCCACATGCCTATTGTCAATTAATCTACAACAAAGGAGGCAAGAATATACAATGGAGAAAAGACAGCTTCTTCAATAAGTGGTACTGGGAAAACTGTATAGCTAGTGTAGAAAAATGAAATTAGAACATTCCCTCACACCATATACAAAAGTAAACTTAGAAAGGAGTAAAGACCTAAATGTAAGACCTGAAACCATAAAACCCCTAGAAGAGAACATTGGCAGAACACTCATTTACATAAATTGTAACAATGTATTTTTGGATCTGTCTCCTAATGCAAAAGAAATAAAAGCAAAACCAAACAAATAGGACCTAATTAAATGTAAATGTTTTGCACAGCAAAGGAAACCATAAACAAAACAAAAAGACAATGGGAGAAAATATTTGTAAATAATATGACCAGCAAGGGGTTAATATCCAAAATATATAAACAGCTCTTACAACTCAACAACAAAAAACAAACAACCCAATTGAAAAATGGGCAGATGACCTGAACATGCATTTTTCCAATAAAGACCTACAGATGGCCAACAGGCACAAGAGAAGATTCTCAACATTGTGTTTTTGTTGTTGTTATTAATTTTTATTGGGGTATGGCTGCTTTACAATGTTGTATTAGCCTCCACTGCACAACAAAATGAATCAGCCATATACGTACAGATATCCCCTCCCTTTTGGACTTCCCTCCCATTTAGGTTACCACAGTGCATTAGGTAGAGTTCCCTGTGCTATACAGTATGTTCCCATCAGTTGTCTATTTTATACATAGTATCAACAATGTATATGTGTAATTCCCAGTCTCCCAATTCCTCCCACCCCACCCCTTTCCCCCTTGATATTCATCAGAGAAGTGCAAATCAAAACCACAATGAGATATCACCTCACACCTATCAGAATGGCTAACATCAAAAGGTATACAAATAACAAATTTTCGTGAGGGTATGGAGAAAAGGGAATCCTTGTTCACTGTTGGTGGGAATGTAAGTTGGTGCATTCACTTATGGAAAACAGTATAGAAATTCCTGAAAAGGCTAAAAATAGGATTACCACATGATCCAGCAATTCTAATCCTGAGTATATGTCCAAAAATAAAAACACTAACTCAAAAAGATGCATGCACCCCAATGTTCATAGCAGCATTATTTATGATAGCCAAGATATGGAAACAATCCAAGTGTCCATCAACAGACAAATGGATAAAGAAGAATACCACTGGAATACTCCTCAGCCATGAAAAAAAAATGAAATTCTGCCATTTAAAAAATATGGATGGACCTAGTGAGTATTATGCTTAGTGAAATATGTAGTCAGATAGAGAAAAACTGTATGTTATGGCTTATATGTGGAATCTAAAAAATAAATTGAATGTATACAACAAAACTGAAACAGACTAGCAGACATAGAAAGAAACTAGTGGATATCAGTGGGAAGATGGGAGGGGGGTGGGGCAAGATAGGGATATGGGATTAAGAGATACAAACTACTAAGTATAAAATAGATAAGCAACAAAGATATTATTGTACAGCACAGGGAAACATAGCCATTATTTTTTAGTAACTTTAAATGGAATATAATTTATAAAATTATTGAATCACTATGCTGTATACTTGAAACTAATATAATATTGTAAATCAGCTATACTTCAAAAAAAATTGTTTGCTTAAAGTAACACTGTGTTTTAAAATTGTACTTGGGTAATGGGGTCAGAGTGGATGCCTGGTCTGGACTTAGACTCTTGGCTACCTGAGGATGGATTTAGATTTGTGCGATTACACAGCATGGCAAAGGAATATGGAAGGCTTCCATCTATCAGAGATGTGTTTACTTATGACTTATAATTAGGAATCCAGACACCAGGCCTATGGCAGCAAAATTAATTCCTGTTTCTGCCTCCTGGTGGGACTGAACCAATACTAGGATTGGATTTGAGTTGCTCAAGGATATTACTGCAAATCAAAAGTAAAAATACCTAGGGAAGACAGAGACAGTTCTCCTTAGATGACTTCAAACTTGAGCTGGAAGTCTGTTTGTTGTGGAACTTAAGAAGGAATTCAGACATTGGAACTCATCCACTTTCCTCAAGCCCCATCGCTTCCACTCCCATCTCCAACTTGCATTGCCAAAGGAGATCTCTCTGATCCAATGTAATCCAATAAGTACCAGAATGACTATTTTATGTGTGTGAACACAAGAAAGTTGCATTTCTTATCTATGTACAGTCCACTGAGTGTGTTCTGGTTGATGAGCAGATTTCGAGTTTCAGGAAAACATATTTTTTCTATTCCAGACTGTAACTTATTACAGTTTACTTGTCTCAATGTTTTATCCATTCAAGTGAAATATTTATCTGTTCAAGTGAATGTTATTTCCATTTAGATCACTTTATCTTCTCGATTTTTAAAATATAATTTTATTAAGTATTTCTTCTACATATATTAAGCATCGCATAAGATGTATTGGTTTTTGCTTTAACCATCAAATATAATTTAAGAAATTCATGAGAATGGTCTATTATAGTTGCCCTGATTTTTATCCATTCCGATGTTCTTTCCTTTCTAAAGTTCCGAGTCTTCTTCTGTTTTTATATTCTTTCTGTTTAGAGAACCTCCTTTAGCCATTCTTTGAGTGTATGTTTACTTTTAGTGACAAAGTCTTAGTTTTACTTTGTCTGAGAATTTCTTGATTTTGTTTTCTTTCCCGAAGGAGATTTTTGCTGGGTTGACTGTTCTTTTCTTTCAGCACTTGAAAAATTCTGTGTCACCTTTTTCTGGCTTTCTGTGTTTCAGATGAGAAATTCACTATCATTTGAATTGATGTTCAATTAAAATTGGAGTTCAGTTCAATTGATAAGTAATGTGTCATTTCTCTCTGGTTGCTTTCAAATTTTTTTCTTTGTTTCTGGTTTTCAAAGTCTAATTTTAATATATCTTGAAATAGATTTTGGGAGGGCTATTCCCACTTAGAGTTTGCTCACATTCTTGAATATGTAGGTTTAAATCTTTCAGCAAATTGAGAAAGTTTTCAAACATGATATCTTCGAATATTTTTTATCCCAACTCTCTCTCTCTTTCCTCTCCTTTTTTTTTTTTTTGAGTCTATTCTAGATTGTTCGGATTATGTAAATTCTATTGCTGTGTACTGAAGTTTACTGATTCTGCCTTCTGTCATCTCTATTACTGAGCTCATTCAGTATTTTATTTTGCTTTTAATGATTTTCAATTTTATAATTTCCATTTTGTTCTTTTTCATAACTTCTTTGCTGAGATTTTCCATTTTATCGGTTGATTTGAAAGAATTTGTTATTGTGATTGAAGTATTTTTTTTATGATCTTTTTTTTTTGCATGTTCTTTTTTTTTTTTTTGTGGTACGCGGGCCTCTCACTGTTGTGACCTCTCCTGTTGCGGAGCACAGGCTCCGGATGCGCAGGCTCAGCGGTCATGGCTCACGGGCCCAGCCGCTCCGCAGCATGTGGGATCCTACCGGACCGGGGCACAAACCCATGTCCCCTGCATCGGCAGGTGGACTCTCAACCACTGCGCCACCAGGGAAGCCCTGAAGTATTTTTTGATGGCTGCTTTGGAATTCTTACCAGATAATTCCAACATCTGATTCATCTTGGTGTTGGTGTCTGTTGACTATCATTTCTTTTTCGAGTTGTAATTTTTTGGTTCTTGATAATGAGGGATTTTTTAATTGTATTGTATCTAGGTATTTTGTATATTGTATTAGTGGACTTTAGATCCTATCTGATTTTCTTTTTTTGTAGACAGTCCACCTGTTGAGGTATAAAGGCTAGGTAACTCTGTATGTCCAGCTTCCCACTGGGCCCTGTTGATATCCTCCAGGCAAAAATGGAGTGCTGACTTACACTGCCTCATTGCAGATGGGTGGAGTAGAAGTTCAGCTACACCTTCAGCCTCTAAGACACCTTCCTACTTAAAGTGGGGCACTGACTCACACCATCTCATTGCCTTTGAGTAGGGCTGTAAGCTCAGTTCAGTTCCCCACTGTGCCCAGCCAGTACCAAGGAGGTCAGAAGCTCAGGGATGACTAGTACTAACTCACTCCACCTTGTTCAATCTCATTGATTCAAAGTGGGTATGGGAGACTCAGCTTGCAGCAGGACCCCACTTTTTTGTTTTTTCCTGGAGTAGAATGTGACCTCCATGAAGACAAAGATGTGTTTGGTTCATCTCTATATTCTTAGAACCTCACAAAGCATGATGCAGCTATTATTGATCATTAAATGAATAAGTAAAATAATGAATTTAAAACATGGGATTAAACGAACTTTAAGGGGTCAGAGTTCCTGAGGTTCTATAGTCTACAACTCTAAATAAAGCATCACTAGAGGCTAAATTATGTGGTTCAGTGATATAAAAATTTAGGGGGTTCCCTGGTGGCCTAGTAGTTAGGATTCAGGGCTTTCACTGCTCTGGCCTGGGTTCAGTCCCTAGTCAAGGGACTGAGATCCCATAAGGCATGTGGCATGACCAAAAACTTTTTAAATAACAATAAAAATAATTAAAAAGAAAAAGAAATTTAGGAAAATTTCCCCACATCAGTGGTAGGGAAGGAAGAGTGTAGATAATCTCTTATATGATTCATTTCATATTTTAAACACAAGATTTTTAATTGTCACTAAAATACAGTGATCCGCCACTTTGCTGGGAAGATTTGATTTGAATTCTCAAAATTTCCACTGAGTAAAGTTTATATTGCCTCTTCTGAGGAACAATTTGAGTTTTTCAGAATTCAGAACTACATATGTCCCTCTCCTTTTCCTCATATAAATCTACCAGGAGGCCAGAAAGCCACAAGTTATACCTTTACTGGCTGTTTCCCAGTGGCCTCCTTTCAATTTTAAAGAATTATCTGGAGTCATTAAATTAACAACACTCTCCAGTACACACACTCTGTCATCCATCTGCTTAAGATGCTTGTCAGATGATACCCTCCTGTATCTGCAGTCTTCATCTGATATTCAAAGCTATAGAACCTGGCTCCAAGGTAGACTACCTTCTGTTTCTAGCCACCAAACTGACCCTGATCTTTCAATTCTAATGACTACGTGATGACAAATAACACTCACCCCACCACTCCCCATTAAGGATTTTGGGTCTTTGGAATACATTTATACCTGGAGGATGGTAAATGGAAAATATTTTAGAGATCAGAATATGTAGAAAGGTGCTTCTAAAAGAGACTCAGATCGTCACACTCACTCTCCTTCAACCAGAGAATCTGAACCCTGAGTTATTTTACCCTTTCTTATATTCCAGTCCATTTCTTACAACTTGAAAACGTTTTTTCCTTCTTCATCCCCAAGAATAAAAAAATAATAAAAATGTTTGGCCATCATTAGAATCCAGTCAAGACTTTGACTTTGCTAAAAGCAAATTAAAATATAACCCTTAACTACAGAGAAATTCAGTGAGTAAATAGGGTAAAGGGAATAAACTGGAATTGCTTTTTAAACATAAATATTCTTAAAAACTTTCAGTGGCTTCCCTTTATTTCAACCCCTTGATCTGGCAATCAAGGCCCTGCACAATAATATAATCCCAATCCCACACCTTCTCCCCCAAATCACAATTATACACCTTCACTCCAATCAGACTTAATTTAATTGTACTGTGAAAGGCCAATTGTGTCTCCCATGTTCAAATCTCTGCTCATACCTTCTGTCTTGCTTGGAAAACCTGCACTATTTCTTTCTGAATGCCCATTTTCTCCACGAACATCCTTGCAATCATTGGCATCTTTGGTCTTCAGAGGTCCCTCACTGGGAACTCCTAAAACAGTTGTTTTCTACATCACTCACCTAACAACTAACATTCACTGCTTTTCTATTATCCTTCTAAGCCAGTAGTTCTCAAAGTTTATTATTCATCAGACTCGCTTGGAGTGATATTAAAAGGACATATTTCTTTGGCTCCACTGAAGAGACACTGATTTAGTAGGTGTGGTAGGCAGAATTCTAAAGATGGTCCCCCCAATATCTCTGTACCCTGTTTATTCAATTAAACACTAATTGAGGTACTGTTATGAAGGGATTTTGCAGATGTAATTAAAGTCTCAAGTGAGTGCACCTTAAAATATGGAGATTATCTGGTTGGTTCTACTCTAATCACCTGAGCCCTTTAGAAGCAGAGTTTTCCCTAACATGTAACAGCAGAACAAGTCAGAAAGATTCAAAGCATGAGAAGGCTTCCACATACCAGGCCTTTGGTTTGAAAATGGAGAGGGCCAAGTGGGAAGGAATGTGGGTGGCCTCCAGGAGCAGAGCGCCAGCCCCAGCTGACAGCCAGCAAAGACGCGAATTGTGCCAACAACCTGAGGGAGGTTTGGAACTGGATTTTTTTTCCCCAGAGCCTTCAGTAAGAACCTGGACTAGTGAGACTCTAATTTTGGACTTGTGACACCTTAAACAAACAACCCAGCCACACCACCTGGACTTGTGACTTTCAGAACTAGGAGATAATAAATAGTTGTTTTACACTGCTAAGTTAGTGGTGATTTGTTACATAGCAGTAAAAAACTAATATAACAGATATGGGGCCAGGCCCAGGAATCTGTGTTTCAACAAGTGGGTGGTCCCTGACCACAATTTAAGAAACCTCATTGAAAAATTTTATAATTTTCATTTAATCTGTCCAGTAGACTAGATTCACCACTAATTTGCTAACTGGGAAGATAATATATCAATAATTGTCCCTTTAATTTGTAATTAATTCCACCTCACACAGATATACTCTTGAATATCTTTTAACTTTGTAAAATTCTCCAAGGTGGATAAACTATTTACATCCAAAATGTGATACTCAAGGTCTGTGTTTGGACAAGTCTCCATTCATGGAAATGCTGTGAAAGCCAAGGATGACTTCTGGATGGGCCTTAACTTCGTTGTAGCTGTTCTTTGGCTCCACAGCAATAACAGGAGTCTCTCAGTCTGCTGGTCTGGGTTCTGTATGAAATCTTGACAAAGGTACCCTAAAACTAGAGTTATAAGTGCCATGCATTATCCTGGTCTCTCAGCATGACCAGCCACCCCAGGTGTTAACAGAACATTTGCCAGGTAACATATGGTAGCAGGGAGCCTGCTTTCCAGGCCTCAGAAAATGTGAGATACAGAAGAACAAGGACTTGACATTCGTGAACATTTGAAATTTCTACCATCGTGGGAATTCTCCCACTTTGCTTGATGGAGGCAATTGAGCACAGCCTTTTCAAAAAAAGAAAATCATCAATCATGGTCATGGAAAGGAACTCGGAGCTTATATAATTCAAGCTCCCAGGCCAAACTCTGCTTTACCACTTTCGGTGTTGAGGAGCTCACCACCTTCAAGCCAGCCTATCCCAGGACTAGACAGCTCTGTTAGAGGGTGCTTCCTCAGGCCAAGCAATGAACTACCTTCCTGTAGCTTTCCCGTCTGGCTTTAGAGTGGCTTTTGCAGCCACTCCATAGTGCTGATCTGGCCTTGAGCACCCTGTCGACGTTTGAAGACCACCATCGTACCTCGTCCCTTTGCTGCCTACGTTTTTAGGTAAATGTCTCCATTCTATCCAATACTGTATTGTCCTGTTGGATGTTTTTTCCCACACTATTCCACATGATCAGTCTCTCAGAAAAATCAACCACGTTAGTACTAGGAAGAAACGTGTGGGAAAGGCAGAGTGTTTACAAAAATAGGAGATGATGGTGAAGTAACAAAGGGGAAAAGAGAGACAGAAAAGAGAAACTGACACACAGGCCAAATAGTTGGTATCCAGTCCTTCATAGCTGTCAAGTTCCAAAAGAATACACAAGATTTGGAGTAGCATATTGAAGCTCAGTGCTCCCTTAAAAAAAAAAATAATTTCCTATCATCTCGCCACTATTTTATGGACCCTACTGCATTCACGTCCCTATTTCTGCCAGAATCATACAGCAGCTGCAGTCAGAAGCCCTAATGGAGTTTCTAACCTGAGCTAGAGAACAAAGAAGATTTTAAAGACAAAACGAATAGATGGCAGAGGAAAAAAACAGCCCCAATCCTCTTTCATCCAGATAATATAACATAATCTTTGTCTTATCTGTCAATATCTATAAGTCTGAAAAGCTAAATATGTACAGTGCTTATGTGTCTAGACAGACAGTTCTAGACAAATCGCGGAGCTGAATTTTTATGCTTTGGCAATAATTTAAACAAAGGTACCGCTGTGGTGGTTTTAAATCGCATATGTTGGTAGCTCCCATGCAGCAGGAATTCGAGCAAGCGTTTTCAGGCTCTGATGGAAGGGGAAAGATCTGACGTTACAAAAAAGTTTTCTTTTCTGTTTGCCTCTCCCCTCCCAGCAGCCCGGTGCAACACCTGTCTCATCAGCAGGGGCACTCGGAAGGGATGGGCCTCAAGGCACCTCAGTCCCAAGATTCTCCATGCCTCATTCTTCATCCACGCTGCTCGTAATGTTCCATCACTGGCACAGTTACACCTGAACACTCTGGTGCTGCCAAACACCTGGCTTGATTTTCCACTGTCCAAATGAAAAATAAGCATAATCTGCTTCTTGAGGATACAGCAAATGAGGGTGTTCATGACAAATTGTGTTGGTTTATGCAGAATAGTGATAATAAGATACAAATGAGAATTTTTTGCTTAATGAATAATACTAATCACGTTTCAACAAATGCTGTGCCCTTCTAATTAGAGAGACTGCATAAAATCAGCTTAATTTATTTGTGACTAGTTATACAGAGTTTAAATATTTACTGGAGATTTACTCAAATGTTTGAGAGGATTTTAAACATTTCCTACAGTTGAAGCGACCTGCCTAGTTCTGAGAGGCGTGGTGACAGCTCTAACTTGTGGGGGCTCTCTGATTTTGCAATGCGTCGTGAAAATCCTCGTTTCAAAATGAAGAAGAAAGGGTATTATTGATTTACATACTAATTCTCCAACTGTTACTCATTTTCTTGATTCCAGCTTCCAAACTTGCTCTCCCAACATTCATCACTGTAGTACACTGGAGGGGATGAGCATCTTTTTCAATAAATTATAGGAACTATGACTAATTACAGTGATATTAACTATGCAAAGTAATGTGTAACTTAAAATGGATACGTCCATCATTTCAAATTATGCCTTTGACTTTTGATGGTCTAACACAGGCATGCTCTTTTTGAACTGAATGTGTACTATATTTTTGAAGAATCTCTTTGCAATTCTACGTTCGCTTGTGAACATACTGACCTACCAAAAATAATCTTCTGGAGGCTTTTTTATGATGCAAAGTAATTAAAAGAAGGATAAGCAGATGACCGTGAGATAAGAAGCAGATATATATATATATATATATATATATATACACACACACACACATATATATGTATATATGTACATATATGTTATGCCTCCCTGGCATGGAATTAAATATAAAAATCCTGGTTATGAGAAGCTTTGCTGAAATGCCTTCTTATTTGTATTGATATTTTTCAAAAGCATTTTGACTACGAATTACTTTTATTCAATCTTAATGGCAACCCTGGGGGTTTTAGATATCTGTATCCTTATCTTCTGGATGAAGACACTGAGGCATCTAGGTTAGGTGATCTGTCCAAGACCACAGGGCTAATTAGTGACAGTCTGGGACTGGACTGCAGACTCTGTGCCATCTAGGCCATGGCATATTCTCTACACCAACTGAACTGATATTTAAGTGAGCTCATTATGGAAATTTAGAGAAAATTTCCAAAATTATCCCTTTACTTAAAGCAAGATGATTTATTCCATCATTCATTGATTCCTCAATCTACAATTATTTATTGAACACTTTTTTTGTGTCAGATACTGCAGATAGAATGTTCAGACACAATTCTCACCTTACAGGGCCCTTCCTCTGGTGAAGAAGATTGACATGTAGTCCAAGAATTACAAAACACCATGGGAAGGGCTGTAATAAAGGTTTGTATAACGTGTTATGAGAGCACAGAGGTGAGAGAATTATTTCTGACTAAGGGATTAGTAAGGAGGTGGTCAAAGGAGGATTCTCCAGTGAGGTGATGGTTAAATTGAGTCTGAGAGGATTCACTGGATTTCTCCCAGCAGACAAGAGCAGAAAAGGCATTCCAAATGCTTGAAAGAGCAAAGCATGGAGGGCACAATTCATCAGGGAAGAAAGGTTGGAAAACCATGCATAGGATTTTGTGGAGGGCCTTATATGTCACTGTAAGGACCTCAAGCTTTATTCTGTGGTGATGAAGAGTCAGGGGAGGGTTCTCAACAGAATAGTACTGGGGTCAGTTTTCTGTTTCATCAAGGTCACCTGGAGAGGGTGTGGAAATGGATTAGAAGGAAAGACACTGGAGGAAGAGAGACCAAGTAGAAGGCTACTGTGATGCTATGGGAGGAAGTGGTAAGGATCTGAGTCAGGACTAGGGAAGTAAAGGGCAGGGGCTGTGTAGGGAAAATGGATTTAAAGAATATTCAGGAATAGAATGGTTTATTGGATCACATTTATGGTATACACAGGCATATTTTCCCCAGTCTTCTGTTTCTTTATTCTTTCTGTGTTTAGGTGACATGATTCATTAGCCCTTAAGCTTCTAGAAGGCAGGAGAATGTTTGTCAAAGGAAAATTCTTGTTATTCTCTTGAAATTGCACCTTTTACAGTGCTCACAATGTAGCAGGCATATTCCTGGATAAGGTTTTTTGTCCTACAGTTGGCTGACATGTTGTGACATGATGGACTTTCCTCCAACTTCCAAGGAAACCAAACAGCTACATCACAATAAAAATATTGTGCGCATAGACTCACATGCTTAATAGAAGAACATGTTAAATTCCTAAGGGCATCTTCCTCTAGATACCAATTACAAACAGCACTGCAAACTTCAAGGACATTTTTTTCCAAACTATAATATATAGTCCAGATTTTAGGTGTTTAAGATGGCATATTGTATTTCAAGATAGCTGTGACAACACTTAATTCATAGTTAAGAAAATGATTGTATAATAAATAAGTGGTTTAAGTGCAGACTCCAGAGCCAGTTGCTTTTCTTCAAATTCTGCCTCTACCATTAAGCTGTGTGACCTTGGACAAGTCATTTAACCTCTTTGTGTCTCAGTTTCCTCATTTGTAAAATGGAGAAAAAAAAAAACAGGAATTACCACAAGAATTGTTATGAGTATTAGTGAGGTACTATATGTACAGAGTTTAGAACGACTTTGACATTATTATTATCATTGTTGTTACAATTGTCAGAATAAAGAAAGACAGACTTAGGCCTTAACAACATGATGTGGTTTTATCCTATACTCTTAACTATAATAATAATAAATAGTACCATCACTATTAATTATAAAGAGAACAAAGGAAGTGTCTTTCAATCACAGCCAGGCTCCTAACTCTGATGCTAGGATGGGTTTGACTTCGAAAACAGCAACCTCAAGATATTAGACCTGCTTCAAATTTTGTTTCCCAGTTTTCCTTTAAAGTCTAGTAAATAGAGAGCATCTTTTAATATATAAAAACTTTTTTGAACTTAGTGAGACTTTCAGTCTTGAGGTGAAAAGATCCATTCTTTTTCTACCCAGTATTGCTTTTCATTGGTCCTATGTCTATTTTTTCAAACTTCAGAAGATTTTAAATCCATTTAAATTCATAATATTTGATAGCTAAATCTGTGCTTTAAAATAAAGAGAAGGAAACATTTATTGAAAACATAGTAGGTGCTCAATAAATGTTTATCAGGCTAGACTCTTGCCATGAGCAGAATATATGCTTACTATACACATGCACTCCTATTTGGCCCTCAAGACATTAGGTTAGTTAGCAGTGTTGATCTCTGCTGTGCAGGCAAGAAATCTGGAAGATGCAGAGCCTTGCCCAGGGTCACACCATTAACAGGTAGCCCAGAAGGAATCACCTGACTATAAGTCCCTGTGTCCAGCCCCAGTGACCAAGGTGATTCTTGGACTTCAGCTCCTCATGATGAAGAATCTTAATTCTCTGAGGCAAAGTCGACCCTTCCAACGTGTTAAGTATTTTATTAGGCTTTTCTCAAAGTATTCAACTCCATTATGTCTTTTTCTTGTAAGGTCAACTCAGCAGCTTAAACAACATGCAGATACATCATGGTAGAATAGAATATTTTAAACAATCCTCTGGGACTTCCCTGGTGGTCCAGTGGTAAAGAATCCACTTTCCAATGCAGGCGATGTGGGTTCAATCCCTGGTCCAGGAACTAAGATCCCACATGCCACTGGGCAACTAAGTCCGTGTGCCACAACTCTTGAGCTCGAGCGCCTCAGCAAGAGAGCCCACATGCCACAAACTACAGAGCCCTGGAGCCTGCATGACACAACTAGAGAGAAGACCGAGCACTGCAACAAAGACCCCTCATGCCGCAACTAAGACCTGACATGGCGAAAAATAAATAAATATTTTAAAAAAACAAAACAATCCTCTAAGTATACAGCATCCTCATCTAAAAATCAATGTACTGAGTGTAGGTGGAAATTCAGAAACTAGCATGATTTTAGACCTTGGTCATCTCAAGCACCTCTCAGTGACTGCATGGGCTCACACTTCATTACTGTTATAAAATAAAGATTAGATAATCAAATAAAATTTAAAAGATCACTGGACATTTTTTTAAATGTTTAAGGAAATGACCCTTTAAAAACAACCTATTAGCTGTCACATGCCTTTCAAAAATATGTAACATCCTAATGAGAACAGAACAAACAAATAAACAGCTGAGGCCTTTAGGGTCCCTGATATCATAAAACTTTCGGCCTCTTTTCTGACACCAACAGCTTTCGGCTTCACTGCACCCCCGGACGGTTGGCGCCAGAGGCTGCAGCCTTGAAAGGCAGCCGGCAGCAGCTCGTACTGAAGTTGTTCTGGCAGCAGAAGGAGGCCCCAAAAGCATCTGATTATTTTAAAATGTGCTTTCATTGTGCTGCTTGCAGCTGTGAGTTAATTTTGTTTAAACAAAAAAGGACCATTCGCTTCTTTAAAAATACAGGTTTTTTCCCCTCTGCAGAGCAGCTGCAAAGAGCTCAGCGTCGACTTCACAAGCCCCCTGCTTTCCTGAGAGCACCACTTTGGGAAGATGCCTTCCTCCCCAGCAGGGAATCAACACTACACTCCAGAGGGCTCAGGCTTCCAGGGCTCTCCTCATTGGCTGACCTGTGCAGACAGGCAGATGGGTGGACCAACTGTAGAACTGCAGAGTTTCAAAGCGGGCCGAGTCCTTAGAGGTAATCTGGTCTGACTCTCAGCCCTTTTACAGATGAGAAAACTCAAGGACAGAGAGGTCAAGTGGCTGGCCTAAGATTTCGCATCTAGTCAGTGGCAGCCCCGCCGTGCATGTAATCTGGAACCAGGAGCAATGGGGTGTGGGGAAATAGGGATAGGGGTGCCTTCATTAAACAGAGTCTGCCAGCGAGCATTCTTCTTCCCCAAGGTAGTATTTATGACAGCTGTCTACTTGATACTCTAAGGCTGCTTGGCCGCTGGCTCCCTTGTTCCTCTCCAGTTCCATTTCTGAATCACCTTGTCAGTAGGGTTCTGGGGCTACTTCTCTATACCCTCACCATTTTCCACAGGCTCACCTCCCTCAAAAAGAACCTTCTCCCAAATGCATCATGCCTTACCAATTTGACATGACTGTAACTCACTGGATAGGAATATGTGCCTGGTTTTGCAATCCACATTGCTCCCGGGGTTTCTTCCTTTGAGCACACTGCCAAATTAGGTACGGAGGTTTAGATCCTGGCTTTGGAGCTTCTTGCGTCAGCATACGGTAACCAGTGACTTTGAATCCTCCCAGGTTTCTATGTGTTTAGAATGAGCCACATGGTGATAAACAGTGATCAATCCCATTTCTGCCATTGCCCCTTTAGCAAGAGGGTAGCTCTGCCAGTCACTTGCCAATCAATTTCACAGAATGTAGGTTGTGCCTCACCCAATTCGTCTCCTAATTAATGGAGTGACAAAATTTTGACATTTTGTTGGCTTCTCTGGCTCTTGTGGGAATTGGGGGAAGAGAATTGAAGGAGATTCAGGAGAAGGGGGAGAGTGAGTAAGGAGAGAAAAATACATATTGATTTAATAGGTCCTTGCCAATTCTTAGCTAATAACAACTTTTTAAATAAATAATTTTTTAATTATAAAAGCAATATGTGTTTAGGGCAGAGAATCTTTAAAAAATACTGGAAAGTATAAAGAATAAAATGTACACCACTTTAAGTTTGATCTGTTTTGTTTTTTTATGTAATGAAAACCTCAATGCCATCTAGCTTAAATGATTAGATAATATGTTAGCTCATTCTAAAATTAGGGAAGACTTCAGTGCCATTTTAATTCAGAAATGTGACAATGCCACCAGATACAAGGTCGCATGACCTTGTATCTGGTCAACCTCTGCTCCATATTCTGTGTGTCAGTTACCCTTAAGGCCAACTTCCTTCTACAGTCACAAAATCTCTTCTGATATCACCTGGGACTTCATATTTCCTCATCCATGATCAGGGAGAGAGAATGGGTATCTACCACCCAACTAAAATCCTTCAAGTCTTTCTAATTGGTTCAAATGAAAGTATATGCTTATCTCTGAATCAGACATTAATGCCAAGATAATGATTGCACTAAATGGCATGGGTCTGGATTATGTGTCTACCTCTAACCTAATAAGCATAACTAGAGGGATGGGATCATGCTGATTAGCCTCTCTCAATGATGGGCCACCTATGGAACTCAAGGTAAAAGTCAACCTTATCAAATTGCATGGCTGTTGCACCTGGTATGGAGGTAGAGCAGATAATGGGCTGGATGCTGGGGAGTCAGTCACAACATCTTCCATATACTGGAAACCCAATTGCCTAGGGAAGAACCATTGTTGGTATTTTTGCTACATAGCTCTGAACATACACATATACTTTGCGTGTGTGTTTGTGTGTGTATTGAAAATTAGAAATATACTATATATACTATTTTATATACTCTTTATTTTTCACTGAAAAATATATCCAGAGTTTTCTCATGTCATCAAATATTCTAAAAATTAGTTAAAAGGCTGCATGAAATTTAAATAACTCCCCGAATTTGAAAATTTACTGAGTTGTTTCATTTTTCATCCTTACAAATTAAGCTACAATAAATAAATGTGCACATATATCAGTGTTCATATCCAAGCTTGTTTCCCTGGGATAGCATAAAAGAAGTAGAATCAGAGAGTGAAAGAATATAAACAAAGCCTTTGGACACTTACTACAAAATGACCACCTTAAAATATTGTGCCAATTTTACATTCTTGGTAATAATATACATTAGTGTATTTAACTATCCACACCTGTTATATTTCTAAAGCCTCAAAGTATTAAAAAATATTATTTGGATTAGTAGTTAAATCTCTGGGGGAAGGTGAAAGGAGAGATCAGTGATTTATTAAAAACTTGGAATTCAGAATACAGAAGCTCTTGATTTCTCAACCCTTGATGTCTGGGCCTGGACTAATAGGAAACACAAAATAACATCATATTTGTGTGCAGAAGAAAAGTAATCCCCAGGGTCTACAGTATGCTACTCTACTAGTTTTGACTCTTTGATACGTAAATCACTGGGCTGCAATTTAAGCCGGCTTAGGCAAAAAGGTACATTTATTGTCTCATGTGACGATGAAGAGTAAGAGTGTAATTGGGAATGACTAGAACAAAAGATTTGATCGTACCAGGATTGTTACCTCACCTTTATCCATGTCTGCTACTGCAAATCGGAATTCTCTGAGAAGCTAGGACCCCAGTTGCCAAAACCTTCTGAGTCTGCATTTTCAAACCTTCACTACCAGAAAGCCTCACCTAAGCCTCAATTTCAAAGATCCAGGGCTATATCCTGATTGTTTAGGCTCAGTTCATCTGCAGATCCTTGCTTTAAAGATGGTTAAGGTGGGGCTTCCCTCGTGGCGCAGTGGTTGAGAGTCCACCTGCCGATGCAGGGGACACTGGTTCGTGCCCCGGTCCGGGAAGATCCCACATGCCGTGGAGTGGCTGGGCCCGTGAGCCATGGCCGCTGAGCCTGCGCATCTGGAGCCTGTGCTCCGCAACGGGAGCGGCCACAACAGTGAGAGGCCCGCGTACCACAAAAAAAAAGATGGTTAAGGTGGACTTCTGTAGAGCGACTAGTTGATACTTGATTGGCAGCCCCTTACATCAGAGACATGATCTAAGTAGGGAAGGGCAGGTTCTCTAGAGGAGAATGGCATTATCAGAAGAAGAGGGAAGACATGCTAAGTGGACACTAATAACTCATCATATTAATGTGATCTTTTAAAATCCTTAATGCCATGCCATAGTTACTACCATAAATGGGTAGAGAAGGAAACTAAGATTCATAGAAATCAAACTAATTGCCTTGGGTCTCAGTGTCTCTCTGTCTCTGTTGATCTCTCGTTCTCTCAGACACACACACATACACACCACAGTGATGGAGCTGGAAATTAAATCCCAGTCAGTCTAATTCTAAGTCTTATGCTCTTTCACTAATTATACATTAAACACTCTTTAGCAATGTGGCAATTATATGAATAAAGATACAATAATTAGATAGCAGGCAATAACAATCACCCCACCACCTCCATGCACATACACGAACGACCTCCACCATGTGTTTATACACTCTCCTGGCTTGCTTCTAATCCAGGTGAGAGAATGTTTCATGTGTGTCCCCCATCAGCTCTGTCTCCATAAGCCCCAACTGCCTAGGGCTGCCATGAATCATAGAGGAACAAGAAGAAGGAGGGCGCAAGTTGGAGGAAACAGACAACCTATCCTCAGCCCTCTCCAGGTCAAGATCTAACCTTCATTCTAGGAAGAGATGCTGAATTTCCATCTGACCACCTTTCAGTAATTTTCTCTTCTGCACTCCAGGACAGTGGGCTAACTCTTCCCAGAAGTGCACAAAATGGCTTCTTAACATCACAGAAGAGCCTATAGATTTAGTCTAGTCTGTACATCTCATTTTGTGGCCTAGGGGAATAATAACCAGAGAGATTAAATGACCTGCCCAAGTTAAAACCTAACGTCATAGGCAAATTCAAATTCAAGGCTTCCATCTCCCAGGCTAGAGATCTCCCACTCACACAAGGATGTTTCAGTCACTCCAGAGAAGAGTGAGCTCTGAGGGTAAAAATTAACATCAGGAAGAAGCTCCAGAGAAAATCATAAAGGACAATGAGTATCTGTGCAAACTTCAAAGAGTATCCCATTATCTCCTTGGAAAGAAATGAACTTGCATCTACTGATAGCAGTGTAAAAGGAGTAACTGAGGACAGCGGTGGAATTAGGAAGTCAACAAACATTTATTACGTACCTGTTAGGTGTCCAAACACCTTTTCTGTGCAAGGTGCTGGGGACAGAGCAATAAACAACACAGGTATGGTCACTGGCCTCAGTGACCATGCTAACAAAGATTGCTAACAAAGAAAGCAATCTAGCGGGGAAGATAGACTTTAAACAAAAAGTCACAGGTGTGATGGTTATTTTGAAAGGTCAGGTGCAGGATCCTGTGGGAATGCAAAGCCCATCTATGGCAGTAGGAACGGCCACTCAGAAGAGCGGGGTTTAAGCTGAGACTTGAATGAAGAGTAGGATATACTCAGGGGCATGTGGAGCGGAGTAGTGAGCCAAGCAATAGTGTATAAAGGCCTGGAGGTGAAAGAAAGTGATGATGTGGGGATCTAAGAGCAGGTCCCTATGGCTGAGCGTAGAGTGAGGGAGAGAGTGGAACAACTGCCTGGAGAGGCAAGTAGGGACCAGAGTATATAGAGCTCCATGAGCTATGTTCAAGAATTTGCTTATCCTAAGGACAATAAGAAGAGTTTTAAGCAGAGAGAGGCAGAATCATCTCTGCATTTTAAAAGATCATTCTAACATCAGCATTGAGAGATTAGAAGGGAGGGACTGAAATTGAACATGATGAAAAACCTCTTAGGAGGTGCTTACACGGTCAGATTAAACCACGGTGGTGGCTTAGATGTGAACGTTAGCAGAAAGGAAGAGGGGACTCAAGATTTGCTTCCATTTTTCCCTGAGCCATGCATAACAGAAAAAGCAAAATTAAACCTAAAGTCTATACATGGTGGGCAGGGAGTCTCTGAAAATTAAGATAAAAAAGAATCCAAACAGGAATCCCTCCTGTTTGCTGGGAAAGGATTAGAGAAATGAGTACACAGAAGAAAAATAAAATTAGGTGTAGTGATTCTGATTCACAGACATCATTTCCTGGCCAGATGCTGCTGTGGAACTTTCAGAAACACCCACTAAAATCATAAACAAAAATCACATATTCGTAACAATTAATGAGAATACAGGCTGAATATGCAATGTGGATGAAGATTTTGATTTACCCATGGAAGATGGAAATATATATGATAGAGGAAAACAATACCCAGAAATGTGATAAACATTTGCATGAAAATGAGCCACTAGAAAAACTCAATACTTCTTCAATACTTTATGCACCAAAGTATCTTCAGAGCAGTCAAAAAGAAATAATAATAAATAATCATAGTGAATTTTCCTGCCATTAATTTTGTCACAAAATTTCTGTTGACTGCAGTGGAAGTTCTGCATCTAGAATGTGGCCCAGGAAATATTTATAGTCTGTAACTCAGAGACCAAAGACCTTGAACATCAAGAAAATCTCTTACCCTTATTTATATACACTGTTCTTTATCACGAAGGAAGAGCTGGTACCCATTCCAACTAACCAATCATTATGCAAGGAATATTCTGACTCACCCAGCATCTTTAATCAGTAAATGCTGTGCCAATGGAAAGAGAGCGGGGAGAAGTCACAGCAACCATTAATAAAAAATGACTAGGGCTTTCTATCAACAGAAGCATCATTAGAAAATATATGGTAGGAAAATAGTAGGCTGTAGATTTGTGGTGGCAGGGATGGCAATGGAATACTAACATTTATACCCTCTTAACCACTTTGTTTAAAATGATGCCGGATTTCAGGTAACTACATATGTGGTTAATACAGCATTTTGCAGTTTCAATTTCTTGCTAAATTCATGACTACAGTCTCAAAAGATGGGACTGCCTTACCTGACTCTTTGGCTCTCCCTCCAGCCTCCAAACACAAATTCTTCTATTTTTTTCCAGTTTTATTGAAGTATAATTGACATGTAACATTGTATGAGTTTAAGGTATACAACTTAATGATTTGATATATATATTTATTACAAAATTATTATCACAATAAGTTTAGTTTAAAAATAGGGAGTGGTTCACAAATTTGCATATTATCTTTGCATAGGGGCCATGCTAGTCTTTTCTGTATGGTTCAAATTTTTTAGTGTTATGTACTGTTGAGTCGAGCATCACAGATATTTCTAACAGGTAATTGGCTGTCATTGTCTGAGCATATCTTCCATGAAGGCTTTGGTCAATTCATGGCAAAAGATAAATCAGATATGAAGGGGAAGAACCTCAGATTAATCCAATACTTTCTTGAAAAGTCTCTTCTTTTTGCTACATTTCTACTCCCAATCATGAACCCTTGAGTAAATAACGAAAATACGATTCACATTTCCAATACACTGTGCAATCTGCATTTCAGCTGAGGATGCTTCTTGGTCACACAGTAGACTTGTAATTCCAAAGTAACTGTATTGCATTTTGAAAGAAAACAAGGCAGCCACATTCCATTAACAGAAAGCCTTCTTGAGCGTGTCTCTTGGTAGGTTAAATGGATCTGAGTCATGCGCTGAGGGTGAATGGGAGAATCATAAACGTTTATATAAAATACCTACAAATCTTAATAGGGGGAGGAGCTAAAACTACAAAAGTCCCCATTACTGTACAACTTTATCACTAATGCATGTCACCAGCGGATTAACAGTATTCTGCTCTAATGACATTTCTGCCCTATCATTAACCCAAGCATGGTCCAAAAAGTTACTTGAATATCCATAAACGAGCTTACTGCAGTTTATGTGACTTCCAGTTCTATCAGTTCAATAGGAACAACAGCATCAAATTCCTCATCTAGGCTCAGTTGTATAGATCTGAAGTCTAGAGATCAGATTCCCATTGTGTCAGTTTTCCATGCCTTGTTTTCAAAAAAACATGGCTCTGACCCTGTTATGCATAGTAGCATACGACTGCTAATGATATTTCACTATTAATGTATATGCTGGCCTCAGACAGAACCTGGATAGATGGTGTTCTCAAATCTCTACTCAGTCTACACTGGAAATTGTACTGGTTTTGATAAGAAGTAGTTGGAATATACCACCCACAAAAAAAAAAAAAAGTCCTATAAAATCTAAACTTCTATTGGAATTCCAGGATTTATGTCACTATTATAGAAAAACTCATTTTGGTTATAGCACCAACATGGCCAAATAAATGACTTCTAGATGCAAGAAGAAAATATTTGGCCAAGATAAATAGGTGTTCAAACAGGCCTCCCTAGCTTACTCGTTTTGCTATATGGAAAATGAACTAACCGAGTTTAATGGACATCAAATGAGATTGGAAGCCTGTTCTAATTCACTTCATTCTGTACCAGGAATGAGCAGTTTTTGATTTCCTTACGTCCACCTTTAGCCCCTACAGTGTATTCTCAACAAACTGGCCAAGTGATCCTTTTAAAATAGACACCAGGTCATGTGACTTCTCTACTGAAAATTCCTCCATGTCTCTCACTCTACAAACAGTGCAAGCCAGAGCCCTGGCAAAGGTCTACAGGGCTATACGGTCTGGCCTCTCTGGTCTATTTCTTACCCTCCCCTGCTCACTTTACTCCAGTTCCACTGGACACACTGCTTCTCAAACACAGACAGCATATTCACACCTCTGGACCTTTGCACTATTTGTCCCCTTTGACAGGAACACTCTTCCCTCTGACATCACATGACTCATTTCCTCACCTTCTTCAAACCTTTGCTCAACAGTCACCATCTCAACAGGCAACCCTGTCTAACCTATTTGAAATTATATTGCACCCCTGCTCCTCACACTCCCAGCTCCCCCTTGTCCTATTCTGTTTGTCCTCCATAGCACCCATCACCTTCTAACATTCTACATAGTTTACATAGTTACTATGTTTATTGTTTCTCTCCCTCACTAGAATTTAAACTTCACAAGGACAGAAACTTTAGTCCATTTTGTTCACTACTATACACTCAGAACTTGAAACAATGCATAGCCCATAGCAAATGCATGCTTAATAATATTAGTTGAATAAAAGAATGAATTCCAAAGTTGCTGAACGTGGCAAAGATCTCGCACACTGAAAATTCACAGCTGTTTTACTTTAAGCTATGATTTAAATTCTGAAGCCTCAGTTTTCTCATCTGTAAAATGGAATAATTATATTATTTAACACTTAGGCTTGTTGTAAAGATTAAGGGAGAAAAATGAGTGGAAAGTATTTTAGGCAATGATTCACATATTGATTAATTATTTTGATTGGTCCAAGAACAATGGCAAGCATACCTAACGTGTATATAGATTTTACACCTTACAAAGAACACAATTGTTTTCATTAGATCCTCCCAGCATCCTCTCAGATTCACTCCAGGAAAATGTTAATAACTGGATCCTCAGTGTCTGTGCCTCAGCAATGTCAGGGATGTATCCAACCACAAGGCTCTGAAAGATGGAGGCGGATTCAAACTGAAGTCCTCTGAGCCCAAGCCCGGTGCTCTCTCCTCAATATCAGACAAAGAAAGCATTGCTTCCAGCACAAGCTTTCAACAGAATGAAGTGATGTTTCCTATTTGTTTTTTTTTTTTTTACTGAGTCTGGATGTCGGCACAGAATGTGGCTTAGATGAGGCGGTAGTCATCAGCACCAAGTACCCCTTGCAAATCCCAAGAAGTCAAGACTCAAGCCCTGGAAGAGATCTTCTCACCACTGATCACTTATTTAGTCACATGTGTGCAATCTGGAATACCTTTATTATCTCAGTGTTTCCTAACATCCCAGGATTAGGTTTTCTGAGAGAAGCACCCCAATTCCTCATTCAGTCTTATTTACATAGTTGGCGTTCAGTAAATTCTTAACGCGTAATGAATGAATTTAAAAAATGGGTGTGTTTGCTGTTGCTGCCCACGTTAGCTTGCAACATAACATTTTCTCCCTTCTTTTCTACTAAAATAATTAGAGTACAAGCTGATGTCTACAGCGTCATGCCCCGCCCCATCCCTCACAATTGTGTTAATCAGAAAACAAGTTCCCCAGAATGTTGTGCACGAAAGAATTACACATTTAGGAAATGCTGAGTTAAACAATTTCAAACAGGCTTTTTTACTGCAGGACTTCTCAGAGCTTTTACTGCACAAATGTACACTGCAAATCTTCAAATTTTAGGTAGCATCTATAGTATTTTGCAAATGTATTGGAAAATTTGTGCACTTCCTCCCCCAGGAAACAAAGCTTTTTGCATGGAGTTTCCTTCAAGTTTACCAGAGAAGGCGTTTATCTGTAACAATTACACTCAGGGTCTTCAAAAGCAGATCCATATCCCACCCTCCCTATCCCACCCGGGAGGGAGGGAGACGCAAGAGGGAAGACATATGGGAACATATGTATATGTATAACTGATTCATTTTGTTGTAAAGCAGAAACTAACACACCATTGTAAAGCAATTATACTCCAATAAAGATGTTAAAATAAAGAAAGAAAGAAAGAAAAAAAAAAAAGCAGATCCATAAAAATCTAAAATAAAATGCCAGGAACATGAAGAAGTCAAGGGGAGTTCACATTTTTTTTTTTTGTAAAGCTGAATACCTTAAAGGGTAATTTTACTTAGATTTACTATTTAATTTCCATTAAGCCTAATACTAGGTTTGTGTAAGCCCACAGATCCTGAACGAGTATTATTCTGGAGGATGTGCTAAAGACTGATATTTATTTCACCTTTTTTTTTAAAAGGAAGGCACTGGTTTGGGGTCCTTACATAATCTCATGGACTTTAAATATAAGGCCAAAACTCCTCATAGGCAAAGTAGTTAAACTTATGATGGGAAGGAAAACAAAGGATGCTCCTGTCCTACTGGTCTTAGCACAGGGTCTCTTGGTCCATGTAAATGAAAATTTCTATCAAAAGGCAAACGTTATCCAAAGACCTCTGTCAGTTAATAGCACCTTTTGAAAAAATATTTATTTATTTATATATTTGTTTGGCTGCGCTGGGTCTTAGTTGCCATACACGGGATCTTCATTGCGGCATGTGGGATATTTTGTTGTGGCATGTGAACTCTTAGTTGAGGCATGTGGGATCTAGTTCCCTGACCAGGGATCGAACCAGGCCCCCTGCATTGGGAGTGCAGAGTCTTAGCCATTGGACCACCAGGGAAGTCCCAGTTAATAGCATCTTATTTTTATTTACCAGGTAAGATTAAATAAACATAAAGTACTGAGAGCACAGGCCACAGAACTTATACATTTAAATGAGGCCAAGAAGAGGATGGTTGAGGGGTGAGGTATGTCAGGGAAGGATATCTGGGGTTGGGCTCCCTGAAGGAGGTGACAAGAAGGTCTTGTCAGGAAGAAGGATCCAGTAAAATGGGAATGAAAGACCCTTGAATTCCACTGCGTCCACTTTGTACATTAGCCTTGTGATAGCCATCATGACAGTTCTTGAATATTAGAGTTTTTGTAGGAAACAGTAAGCAGAAAGCTAGGAGACCTAAACCTGACTGTGTAGATGCTGCTGGCTGAAGATACAAAGGTACATAGAGAAGGAAGTCAGGTCCAGAGAAGACACTGCCTTTAGCTAATATGAGAAGCTACTGACAATGTGAGGTCCCCAGAGCCTGTCATAGGCATTTGAAGTTAAAATAAAACAAAAAAATCATTTTCTCTGGCTTATCCAGGGGTATCCCATTCCCCCTCTTTCTCTACTCCACCCCACACCTCCACCCTTAGCCTTAGCCCCTGAATAAAGAGGGAATAGAAACTAGCCTGATAGTCTCTGCTGCTGTGACAGCTTTTAATATGTATATTAACAAATACCCTACTCGTCATTATTGTCCTAAGTCCTATATTTCATTTTTCAAGCTATAGAAATATATAGACTATTTGAACAGTAGGCAAATCCCCTACTCTCTTTCTGAACATAGATGGTTTGTGAAGAATTAATGAAATCACTTGATGCTGAAATTTAGTCACCTTATGTGGCAACCCTTCCCTAAACGTTAAATTTGAAATTCCACACCGAAGTCCAGTTCGTTTTTGTTCTCCACATTCCCACTATGCTCCTCCTTCCAGGCTTTTCTAACTGTCATGCAGGATCCTCTCCAGGCAATCTGTATTAAGCACAGCTATTTGAGGCAAAGCCTTTCTCTTAGGGCACCTCATTTTGGAATATTTTAATGGGAAGATTTTAAATGGGTTAACCCTGAACCTTGAATAAACCTTCATTCTGCTGAGGGAGGGTGCACTGTTCCCAGATGAGTAGAGCTCATCACTGACCAACCCAGCAAGCCATCAACCCACTCAGTCTCACCCACAGCTCCCTCCTCAGAGCTGTTGAAATCTGCTCTTCCTTTGTCTTCTTAAGAAGATCTAGCTTCCCCTGGATTCTCTCCAGGATAAAACCCACTCATTTCCTTGACTTGCAATGTCCTCTTGAAAACTAAGTAATGAAAGCAGATGCTCTAACTCAGACACATATTTTCTCACTCAAATGTTCATCACAGTTTCCCACCCAAAGCTGAAGCATTAGATGTTGGGAAAATCACAGTCTCTAACGCACACAGAAAGGTTGGTCAGGCTGTTTTTGTGGGTTCCATAATTACAACTTTCAATTAATCTAAACATTTTTTTCATAAAGCTTTTGTGTATTCTGTTTGAGTCCTATAGGATATCCACAGAAAAACAAATATGCTTTTCTATCTGAGTATCCTGTATTCTTTTTGCATATTCATACCATTAAAAAAAAAAAAACAACAGCAATAAAGGTATTCTTTTTCTTGGAAGGAAAACCTGCTACCTGGAGATTACTTTCTTTGCCCAGTCACAATAAATTAAAATGCTTTCAACGAAAATCGCAAATAACACCCATAAAGGCAAAATCTGAACAATTATCTCCTCATATTCCTGCTTTTTCTTCCTCTCCCAGAATGTGGGGGGAGAAGGCTATCATATAAGGGGCAAGTCATTTCTACTTGTTCCCATAAACCAGCTGGCCTTATGCCTTGAAGAAGACCCTTCTTATAACTGCATTATCTGCTACAGATCAAAAATTTTCCGTGTTAAAGATTCCAAAAAAGCAGGCTGTTACAGTAAACTTGCGTGTCTTATTGAATGGCTGATTCCAAAAAAATAAATAAATAAAATAAATTAATTAGAAGACTCACATCCAGTATTTCATGTGACTGTTGTTTATCCTCCATGGCATGTACAAACTTTTTTTTAGAAATTGCGGGAAGTGTCAAGACCCTTACTTGTTACAATTTAATTTTCTGCTGCTAAGGCAATTACAGTTCAATGAATGATGATTCAAACACATCGAAGTTTTCATTACTCTTTGCTTAATTTGTCAGTTAATGCCTTTGAGTTCTATGGTTTCCCCGGCAGTCTTAACTTGCCCTTAAAAACCTGTCAAAGAAACAACCTTCTGATTCTGACGGGTTTAAAGAGTGTATATCCTTTCATTGTTAAGAAAGTTAGAACTCACTCCTCAACCAAAATATTCATACTTTAGGAATCCACAGTTAGGGAAGGTTGCAATAATTCTGGATTAGTGTTTTTTTAATACAACAGCAATGCAATAAATACCAGAAATAAGAGTTCATGCTTAAAATACTATATATCACAAGAATGTTACTTTCTATCAATGTTTCTTAGTGGTTTATGGTTACCTGATAAATGTTGGACTTTTACATTCCTCTCCATGTCCCAAGCATCTATTACATTTATACATTTTATATTTCTCTAATGTTTTTGCAATACATTTTCCTGAATCGGCTGATGACATTTAATAGAATGTTTAAGACACAGTATAAAACCTTAAATGCTTTTGCTTATTCTGGGGGGAAAATGTGCACATAGATTGTATTTCAAATTAAAACCTACGGTGGTATACCTAACATTTTTGCTTCTGCTGTACATATTAAAATATAACTAAGTGCTCCTTATGCAATGCTGCAGCATCAGTACAAATAACAAGCTCTCGTACTTACAAGCAAGCTAGATGATTAAGGAGTTTTAATGAAGGGAAACAAAACCACAGTGCTGGGATGTAACAGTCCATGAAATTCTTATTGGTAGAAAGAGAATTTGCAGTAAATAAATATTAACCTAAATGTTATAGAAAACATAAAGCGAACAGGGGAAAAATGTATTCTTTAAGCTAAAATATAGGTTAAAAATTGCTGACAATGTAAGGGAAGTCTATTTGCATACCACAGGGCTCCATCTGCTGTGGAAAATATAAGCTGCAAGAATGATTTAATATTTAATAGAAGTAGTAGCCACTGTTAATTATAATTTGCACATTTACAAATCAGCACTGATAGCAATACAAATTATGAAATATAAGGGTGTTCTGCTGGATACTAGGGAAAATAAGATGACAGACAAAGTTAATGGAGTATCCCTAACCACAGCTCTGTCAGAACACATCAGAGAACTAATCCAGTTACAAAGAGCCTGCAATGGAAAATCTATTTAAAATATTAAAATGCTGTTTGGTAAAAGCTTTTTCATAGTGCATTTTACTTAAACAGTTGCTTATTGTTCATGGGTCATTAGCTGTACACCCAGATGCATTCTGCAAACTGCCATTTAAAAGAATAGTAGAAATTAAATAAGAAATATATTTCTGCAGCATTTTTTCTTGATATATAGAAAGAGTTCGCTTAATATCTAGTCTGGATATGGAAAAAATAGCATGTGGTCACACCATAAGTGGAAAGCTGTGGAATTAAGCACTACACTTTGCCTACACAGGGCCATAAAATTCAACACAACTTCTCCCTCTAGACCCAATCTTATTCTCATTTATACTTAGATGCTAATAGTGATGATACAAATCAACTCTTATTTAGTAAGAAGACAGAAAGTAGCATTGATTTTTTCATTAATCTTCTATTTCACCTCATTTCTCTCATCATCAAATAGTATGGATTAGTAGTAGGCGCAATTTATGCACAATGTTTTAATAGTAACTTTTGTTCTCTATATCATTAATACTGTTAATTTTAGCCTCTGGAATCCCTAATTCATGGAACTGATCCTGTATCCAAACTCCTTCAATTTACTATGATTAGGAAATCTTTACTCTGTGACCATTATCTTTAATGTATGATAAAGATGTTTCTGCATCTTGGAAAAAAATATCGAACAAAGGCTATACCAAGAATAGAGTTTTAAATAGAAAAGCGTAAGCAAGTTAAACTGTTGTAGTTCACATATGAATGTGAAACTGGATGTTGTCACAGTACAGCAGGAAATATTAGCACATATTTAAGTCTATCTAAAGTATACTATGAAGGTATTTGTTGGGTGCAGGCAGAGGTCAAAAACCAGCAGTCTCAGGATCAAGTACTTACAGGAGACATTTTCTTAGCCATCTTCTTTTTTAAACTGGAATTGGAATCTTATAGACAGTGTACCCACCACCTCTTATTGTCTTATTTTTAGCAACTTCATGCCTTTGCATTTTCTTCCTGAGCTCTGTAAGTATTATTCATGACTTAAAAAATTTTTTTTCATCACTATTAATATGCTACTTTATCTGTTCTTGGATATGCTAAATGTATTTTTTCGTCACCCAAAACATCCAGGTCGTGAATTCACAGCTACAACCTAATAAAGGACCCATGAGTTATGGACTTCATTAATTTGAGGCCTCAAAGGTACTACAGCACTAGTAGAAAGATGTTGAAAATATCTGCATATTAGCAATGGAAACCTCTCAGGAACTTGTCTGTCTTCATCAGGTCTCTGGGTGAAACACACACACACACACACACACACACACACACACACAAATTATAATAGTTTCTCCTGAGAATCAGCCCCATTGACTTGCTATCATTCAGGTCACAATTTCAAATATATACCATCTGCGCAGCCAGAGAAACCTGAAGCTGAAATATTATATTCGAATGGTATCAACTTAGTAGCATCCAATTGTACCCATGAGGAGCAAGCACAAGATCTTTCTAGAGGAAAATATCCCCAAGTTAGGCCCTCAAGATTCCCACAGAATTTTAACAAAATATGAGCTCATAGTAAAAAAAAAATTACCAAGCATATGAAGAAATACTCCACTATTTATGAGAATGAGCAGAAACACCACAGGTTTAAACCCCTAAGCCTTTAGAGTTCTAAAACTATCAGTTATAGAATGTAAAATAATTATGAATGGAATGTTTTAAAAAGAGAGAGAAATAGAAAAACAAGATACGTGAGCAAGGAAGAAACAGCAAAAATGACCAGTCAGATTTGGAAAATAAATAAAATGCATTGAAATAAGACACACACACATATTGAATTTTTTAAATCATTGGAAGGGAGTTCTGCTTCCAATAGTGGCAAACTAGATATTCCAGATCAACTCTCCAGCTTAAAACAACCAATAAATGTGAGCAGGGAGAACAGTATGAAGTTTCCTTAAAAAACTAAAAATCGAACTACCATACGACCCAGCAATCCCACTACTGGGCATATACCCTGAGAAAACTATAATTCAGAAAGAGTCATGTACCACAATGTTCATTGAAGCTCTATTTACAATAGCCAGGACATGGAAGCAACCTAAGTGTCCATCAACAGATGAATGGATAAAGAAGATGTGGCAAATATATACAATGGAATATTACTCAGCCATAAAAAGAAACAAAATTGAGTTATTTGTAGTGAGGTGGATGGACCTAGAGTCTGTCATACAGAGTGAAGTAAGTCAGAAAGAGAAAAACATATACCGTATGCTAACACATATATATGGAATGTTAAAAAAAAAGGTTCCGATGAACCTAGGGGCAGGACAGGAATAAAGAAGCAGACGTAGAGAGTGGACTTGAGGACACAGGGAGGGAGAAGGGTAAGCTGGGACAAAGTGAGAGAGTGGCATGTACACTACCAAATGTAAAATAGATAGCTAGTGGGAAGCAGCTGCATAGCACAGGGAGATCAGCTTGGTGCTTTGTGACCACCTAGAGGGGTGGGTGGGATAGGGATGATGGGAGGGAGACACAAGATGGAGGAGAAATGGGGATATATGTATATGTATAGCTGATTCACTTTGTTTTAAAGCAGAAACTAACACACTATTGTAAAGCAATTATACTCCAATAAAAATGTTAAATAAATAAATAAATGTGAGCAAATTGTTTTGAATAGTATGTTTTAATTCACTGGAAAAACAACAAGAAAGTAAAGAATTATGAATTCAAAAATGCAAAAATTGCAAGAATTCAACCTATGGGTCTCTGCTATTTCCAAAACAAACTTTTCCACAGAGCTTTAACAGACTCATGAGGCTAAATGGAAAGAAATTCAAGTTCAGAATCTGCCAACGGGGCAGAGACTGACAAATCTCCTAGGCTTTGGAATAAGGGTGAACAAAACATAAAGCACTCTCAATAGATCTAAAACCCCACTCGATTAAAGCAAACCTTGATTACTAATGTCCTTAACTACCTATTAGAAATAAATATAAATTTTCTCTGGTGGAAGGTAACCTCACCCCAAGCCTCAAGTTAGCTTTATTTTTTTGATATGCAGTGATTAGAATTTATCAACAAAAAATAATAATAAACCAGGCATATAATTAAGCAAGATAATGTAATCAAAACCTAAGAGAAATAATAGGGAATAGAAGTAGATCCAGAGAGAATGTGAATAATGGAGTTATCAACTAGTAACTTAAAAATAACTATGCTTAATATGTTCAAATAAATTTTAAAAAACAGATTAGCAATTTTAACAGAGAATATAAACTATAAAAATGGCAATTCTAGAAATTAAAAATATAATAATTTAACTTAGAATTCAATGGCTAGGATTAACTGCAGAATAGACAGAACTAAAAGGACTGCTAGTGATTTAAAATATAGAAATATATCCAGGATAGATTAGAAAACGTATCAATATTTCAATAGACATATCAGTGTCAATAAACAAAAATATGTTAATTGAAAATATCCATTATAAAGCACAGGGGGGAAAAGATAGGTTGAAAAACATCATAGAGTATAAGAACTCTGGTCAATGAAATTAAAAGGTTTAATCTACAGCTAATTAAAGTCCCAGAAGAGTTGAGAGAATGAACTTGAAGTATTATTTGAGAAGATAATGACCGAGAATGTTTTGAAATTGTTGAGAGACATTAAGCCATATTTTCAAAAAGACAAAATGTCAAGCAAGCAATGTCAAGCAAGATAAATATTAAAAATGTCACACCAGGTATAACTGTAGATCCTATAACCAGCTAGAGAAAAGATATTCACCTTAAAATGAGCATCAAAAAGACTAATAGCGAGGCTTCCGGGAAGATGGCGGAAGACTAAGATGCGGAGATCACCTTCCTCCCCACAGATACACCAGAAATACATCTACACGTGGAACAACTCCTACAGAACACCTACTGAACGCTGGCAGAAAACCTCAGACCTCCCAAAAGGCAAGAAACCCCCCACATACCTGGGTAGGGCAAAAGAAAAAAGAATAAACAGAGACAAAAGAATAGGGACGGGACCTGCACCAGTGGGAGGGAGCTGTGAAGGAGGAAAGGTTTCCACACACTAGGAAGCCCCTTCGCGGGCGGCAACTGTGGGTGGCGGAGGGGGGAAGCTTTGGGGCCGCGGAGGAGAGCACAGCAACAGGGGTACGGAGGGCAAAGTGGAGAGATTCCCGCACAGAGAATCAGTGCCGACTGGCACTCACCAGCCCGAGAGGCTTGTCTGCTCACCCGCCGGGGCGGGCGGGGCTGGGGGTTCAGGCTCAGGCTTCGATTGGAGTGCAGGGAGAGGACTGGGGTTGGCAGCGTGAACACAGCCTGCAGGGGGGTTAGTGCACCACGGCTAGCCAGGAGGGAGTCCAGGGAAAAGTCTGGACCTGCCGAAGAGGCAAGAGACTTTTTCTTACCTCTTTGTTTACTGGTGTGCGAGGAGAGCGGATTAAGAGCGCTACTTAAAGGAGCTCCAGAGACGGGCTCGAGCTGCGGCTAAAAGCACGGAACCCAGAGACAGGCATGAGACGCTAAGGCTGCTGCTGCCGCCACCAAGAAGCCTGTGTGCGAGCACAGGTCACTATCCACACACCCCTTCCGGGAAGCCTGTGCAGCCCGCCACTGCCAGGGTCATGGGATCCAGGGTCAACTCCTCCCAGAGAACGCACACTGCGCCTCAGGCTGGTGCTACATCACGCCGGCCTCTGCCACCGCAGCCTCGCCCCGCACGCCGTGTCCCTCCCTCCCCTCAGCTGCAGAGACCTACACGCAGAGGCGGGGCCAATCCAAAGCTGAGCCCTGGAGCTGTGAGAACAAAGAAGAGAAAGGAAAATCTCTCCCAGCAGCCTCAGAAGCAGTGGATTAAAGCTCCACAATCAACTTGATGTACCCTGCATCTGTGGAATACATGAATATACAACGAATCATCCCAAATTAAGGAAGTGGACTTTGAGAGCAAGATTTATGATATTTTCCCCTTTTCCTCTTTTTGTGAGTGTGTATGTATATGCTTCTGTGTGAGATTTTGTCTGTATAGCTTTGCTTCCACCATTTGTCCTACGGTTCTATCCGTCCCTTTTTTTCTTTTTTAATTTTTTTTCTTAATAATATTTTTTTTATTTTAATTACTTTATCTTCTTTCTTTCTTTCCTTCCTTCCCTCCTTTAGACAACAAATCATCCCAAATTGAGGAGGTGGACTTTGAGAGCAAGATTTATGATTTTTTCCCCTTTTCCTCTTTTTGTGAGTGTGTATGTATATGCTTCTGTGTGAGATTTTGTCTCTATAGCTTTGCTTCCACCATTTGTCCTAGGGTTCTATCCGTCCGGTTTTTTTTTTTTTGTTTTCTTAATTTTCTTTCTTGTTTTTCTCTTAATAATTATTTTTTTATTTTAATAACTTTATTATATTTTGTCTTACTTTATTTTATTTTACTTTATCTCCTTTCTTTTTTTCCTTCCTTCCCTCCTTCCTCCCTCCCTCCTTTCTTTCTTTCTTTCTCTTTCTACTTCTACTCATTCTTTCTAATTTTTCTCCATTTTATTTGGAGCTGTGTGATGAAAGGCTCTTGCTGCAGCAGCCAGGAGTCAGTGCTGTGCCTCTGAGGAGGGAGAGCCAACTTCAGGACACTGGCCCACAAGACACCTCCCAGCTCCACATAATATCAAATGATGAAAATCTCCCAGAGATCTCATCTCAACACCAGCACCCAGCTTCACTCAACGACCAGCAAGCTACAGTGCTGGACATCCTATGCCAAACAGCTAGCAAGACAGGAACACAATCCCATCCATTAGCAGAGAGGCTGCCTAAAATCATAATAAGTCCACAAACACTCCAAAACACACCACCAGACGTGGACCTGCCTACCAGAAAGACAAGATCTAGCCTCATCCACCAGAACACAGGCACTAGTCCCCTCCACCAGGAAGCCTACACAACCCACTGAACCAACCTTAGCCACTGGAGACAGACACCAAAAACAACGGGAACTACGAACGTGCAGCCTGCAAAAAGGAGACCCCAAACACAGTAAGATAAGCAAAATGAGAAGACAGAAAAACACACAGCAGATGAAGGAGCAAGATAAAAACTGACCAGACCTAATAAATGAACAGGAAATGGCAGTCTACATGAAAAAGAATTCAAATAATGATAGTAAAGATGATCCAAAATCTTGGAAATAGAATAGACAAAATGCAAGAAACATTTAACAAGGAACTAGAAGAACTAAAGATGAAACAAACAACGATGAACACAATAAATGAAATTAAAAATACTCTAGACGGGATCAATAGCAGAATAACTGAGGCAGAAGAACGGATAAGTGACCTGGAAGATAAAATAGTGGAAATAACTACTGCAGAGCAGAATAAAGAAAAAAGAATGAAAAGAACTGAGGACAGTCTCAGAGACCTGTGGGACAACATTAAACACACGAACATTCGAATTATAGGGGTTCCAGAAGAAGAAGAGAAAAAGAAAGGGACTGAGAAAATATTTGAAGAGATTATAGTTGAAAATTTCCCTAATATGGGAAAGGAAATAGTTAATCAAGTCCAGGAAGCAAAGAGAGTTCCATACACAATAAATCCAAGGAGAAATACGCCAAGACACATATTAATCAAACTATCAAAAATTAAATACAAAGAAAACATATTAAAAGCAGCAAGGGAAAAACAACAAATAACACACAAGGGAATCCCCATAAGGTTAACAGCTGATCTTTCAGCAGAAACTCTGCAAGCCAGAAGGGACTGGCAGGACATATTTAAAGTGATAAAGGAGAAATACCTGCAACCAAGATTACTCTACCCAGCAAGGATCTCATTCAGATTTGATGGAGAAATTAAAACCTTTACAGACAAGCAAAAGCTGAGAGAGCTCAGCACCACCAAACCAGCTTTACAGCAACTGCTAAACGAACTTCTCTAGGCAAGAAACACAAGAGAAGGAAAAGACCTACAATAACAAACCCAAAACAATTAAGAAAATGGGAATAGGAACATACATATCGATAACTACCTTAAATATAAATGGAATAAATGCTCCCACCAAAAGACACAGATTGGTTGAATGGATACAAAAACTAAGACCCATATATTTGCTGTCTACAAGAGACCCCCGGCAGACCTACAGACACATACAGACTGAAAGTGAGGGGATGGAAAAAGATCTTTCATGCAAATGGAAACCAAAAGAAAGCTGGAGTAGCAATTCCATATCAGACAAAATAGACTTTAAAATAAAGACTATTAGAAGAGACAAAGAAGGACACTACATAATGATCAAGGGATCGATCCAAGAAGAAGATATAACAATTGTAAAGATTTATTCACCCAACATAGGAGCACCTCAACACATAAGTCAAATACTAGCAGCCGAAAAAGGGGAAATCAACAGTAACACATTCATAGTAGGGGACTTTAACACCCTACTTTCACCAATTGACAGATCATCCAAAATGAAAATAAATAAGGAAACACAAGCTTTAAATGATACATTAAACAAGATGGACTTAATTGATATTTATAGAACATTCCATCCAAAAAAACAGAATACACATTTTTCTCAAGTGCTCATGGAACATTCTCCAGGATAGATCATATCGTAGGTCACAAATCAAGCCTTGGTAAATATAAGAAAATTGAACTTGTATCACGTATCTTTTCCAACCACAATGCTATGAGACTAGATATCAATTACAGGAAAAGATCTGTAAAAAATACACATGGAGGCTAAACAATACACTACTTAATAACGAAGTGATCACTGAAGAAATCAAAGAGGAAATAAAAAATACCTAGAAACAAATGACAATGGAGACACGATGACCCAAAATCTATGGGATGCAGCAAAAGCAGTTCTAAGAGGGAAGTTTACAGCAATACAATCCTACCTTGCGAAACAGGAAACATCTCAAATAAACAACCTAACCTTGCACCTAAAGCAATTAGAGAAAGAAGAACAAAAAAACCCCAAAGTTAGCAGAACGAAAGAAATCATAAAAATCAGATCAGAAATAAATGAAAAAGAAATGAAGGAAACGATAGCAAAGATCAATAAAACTAAAAGGTGGTTCTTTGAGAAGACAAACAAAATAGATAAACCATTAGCCAGACTCATCAAGAAAAGAAGGGAGAAGACTCAAATCAATAGAATTAGAAATGAAAAAGGAGAAGTAACATCTGACACGGCAGAAATACAAAAGATCATGAGAGATTACTACAAGCAACTCTATGCCAATAAAATGCACAACCTGGAAGAAATGGACAAATTCTTAGAAATGCACAACCCGCCAAGACTGAATCAGGAAGAAATAGAAAATATGAAGAGACCAATCACAAGCACTGAAATTGAAACTGTGATTAAAAATCTTCCAACAAACAAAAGCCCAGGACCAGATGGCTTCACAGGTGAATTCTATCAAACATTTAGAGAAGAGCTAACACCTATCCTTCGCAAACTCTTCCAAAATATTTAAGAGGGAGGAACACTCCCAAACTCATTCTACAAGGCCACCATCACCCTGATACCAAAACCAGACAAGGATGTCACAAAGAAAGAAAACTACAGGCCAACATCACTGATGAACATAGATGCAAAAATGCTCAACAAAATACTAGCAAAGAGAATCCAACAGCACATTAAACAGATCATACACCATGATCAAGTAGGGCTTATTCCAGGAATGCAAGGATTCTACAATATACACAAATCAATAAACGTGATACACCATATTAACAAATTGAAGGAGAAAAACCATATGATCATCTCAATAGATGCAGAGAAAGCTTTCGACAAAATTCAACACCATTTATGATAAAAACCCTGCAGAATGTAGGCATAGAGTGAACTTTCCTCAACATAATAAAGGCCACATATGACAAACCCACAGCCAACATCATCCTCAATGGTGAAAACCTGGAAGCATTTCCACTAAGATCAGGAACAAGACAAGGTTGCCCACTCGCACCACTCTTATTCAACAGAGTTTTGGAAGTTTTAGCCACAGCAATCAAAGAAGAAAAGGAAATAAAAGGAATCCAAATCGGAAAAGAAGTAAAGCTGTCACTGTTTGCAGATGACATGATACTATACATAGAGAATCCTAAAGATGCTACCAGAAAACTACTAGAGCTAATCAATGAATTTGGCAAAGTTGCAGGATACAAAATTAATGCACAGAAATCTCTTGCATTCCTATACACTAATGATGAAAAATCTGAAAGTGAAATCAAGAAAACACTGCCATTTACCATGGCAACTAAAAGAATAAAATATCTAGGAATAAACCTACCTAAGGAGACAAAAGACCTGTATGCAGAAAATTATAAGACACTGATGATAGAAATTAAAGATGATACAAATAGTTGGAGAGATATACCATGTTCTTGGATTGTAAGAATCAACATTGTGAAAATGACTCTACTACCCAAAGCAATCTACAGATTCAATGCAATCCCTATCAAACTACCACTGCCATTTTTCACAGAACTAGAACAAAAACTTACACAATTTGTATGGAAACCAAAAGACCCCGAATAGCCAAAGCAATCTTGAGAACGAAAAACGGAGCTGGAGGAATCAGGCTCCCTGACTTCAGACTATACTACAAAGCTACAGTAATCAAGACAGTATGGTACTGGCACAAAAACAGAAAGATAGATCGATGGAACAGGATAGAAAGCCCAGAGATAACCCCACGCATATATGGTCAGCTTATCTTTGATAAAGGAGGCAGGAATGTACAGTGGAGAAAGGACAGCCTCTTCAATAAGTGGTGCTGGGAAAACTGGACAGCTACATGTAAAAGTATGAGATTAGATCACTCCCTAACACCATACATAAAAATAAACTCAAAATGGATTAAAGACCTAAATATAAGGCCAGAAACTACCAAACTCTTAGAGGAAAACATAGGCAGAACACTCTATGACATAAATCACAGCAAGATCCTTTTTGACCCACCTCCTAAAGAAATGGAAATAAAAACACAAATAAATAAATGGGACCTAATGAAACTTCAAAGCTTTTGCACAGCAAAGGAAACCATAAATAAGACCAAAAGCCAACACTCAGAATGGGAGAAAATATTTGCAAATGAAGCAACTGACAAAGGATTAATCTCCAAAATTTATAAGCAGCTCATGCAGCTCAATAACAACAAACCAAACAACCCAATGCAAAAATGGGCAGAAGACCTAAATAGACATTTCTCCAAAGAAGATGTACAGACTGCCAACAAACACATGAAAGAATGCTCAACATTATTAATCATTAGAGAAATGCAAATCCAAACTACAATGAGATATCATCTCACACTGGTCAGAATGGCCATCATCAAAAAATCTAGAAACAATAAATGCTGGAGAGGGTGTGGAGAAAAAGGAACCCTCTTGCAATACCGATGGGAATGTAAATTGATACAACCACTGTGGAGAACAGTATGGAGGTTCCTTAAAGAGCTACAAATAGAACTACCGTATGACCCAGCAATCCCACTACTGGGCATATACCCTGAGAAAACCATAATTCAAAAAGAGTCATGTACCAAAATGTTCATTGCAGCTCTATTTACAATAGCCCGGAGATGTAAACAACCTATGTGTCCATCATCGGATGAATGGATAAAGAAGATGTGGCACATATATACAATGGAATATTACTCAGCCATAAAAAGAAACGAAATTGAGCTATTTGCAATGAGGTGGATTGACCTAGAGTCTGTCATACAGAGTGAAGTAAGTCAGAAAGAGAAAGACAAATACCGTATGCTAACACATATATATGGAATTTAAGGGGAAAAAATGTCTTACCTAGGGGTAAGACAGGAATAAAGACACAGACCTACTAGAGAATGGACTTGAGGGTATGGGGAGGGGGAAGGGTAAGCTGTGACAAAGCAAGAGAGAGGCATGGACATATATACACTACCAATCGTAAGGTAGATAGCTAGTGGGAAGCAGCCGCATAGCACAGGGAGATCAGCTCGGTGCTTTGTGACCGCCTGGAGGGTTGGGATAGGGAGGTTGGGAGGGAGGGAGACGCAAGAGGGAAGAGATATGGGAACATATGTATATGTATAACTGATTCACTTTGTTATAAAGCAGAAACTAACACACCATTGTAAAGCAATTATACTCCAATAAAGATGTAAAAAAAAAAAAAAAAAAAAGACTAATAGCTAACTTCCCTAGAGAAAAAGTCAAAGCCAGAAGACAATGGAATGATTTTTCAAAATGCTGAAATAAAATACCTGCTACCATAAAATGTTATGCCTAAAAGAAACAGTTCTCAAAAATAAAAACTAGACTTTTTCAAACAAACAAAAAAATAACTCAGGTGTAAACTAAATAAAATAGAAAATGTATTCTTCAGGGAGAAGAAAGATTCCATATGGAATTGAAATACCTAAATAAACTGAGAAATGTACCACATTCATGGATAGGATGGCTTAATGTAGTTAAGTTAGTAGTTTTCCTCAAAATTAATCTTAGAGGCAATAAAATTCCACTCAAAATTCAAACCAAATATTTGAGAAATTTAACAAGCATTCTAAAATGAATATGGGCAAAGTTCTAAGATTAGCCAAGACACTCCCAAAAGGGCAGGGAGAAACAAGTTAAGTGGGATATTTCTACCAGAAATCAAGGCTTATTATAAAACTGTATTAATTAAGCCAATGATGTTTTACACAAATATACAAAAATTAATCAAAGAAATATAATAAAGGATACAGAAATGGACCCACATACACCCATGTGTCAGTGACATTGCAGGTTATTTAAGAAAGAAAATACTAGTCAAGAAATTGTATTAGAAAAACTGATAATCCATTTAGAAAACATAAAATTGAATCTCAATCCATATTCTAGATGAATTAATACATATATGTAAAAAACTAATCTTTACAAATTTTAGAGGAAATATAAGAGAATATCTTTATCATCACTGGTAGAGAAGTATTTCTTAAACAAGAACCCCAAATCTAGTAACCAAATAGGGCAAAATTGGTCAATTTGCCTACCTTGGTGTTAAGAAATGATTAACAGAACATTTCCTCAGCAGAATATACTGACTACAGTTGACTTTCAGAAGCTAGTGACCTGCTTTCTAGTTATTCCATATTTGAGCTATGTTTACCAAAAACATTTCAATTTGTTCCCAAATCTGTTTTTTCCCAGTTGTATTTCTTATTATATCATATTTTATGATTGCCTACTTCAACGTTTTTGGTTAAGCTACTATCCACCAGAGTTAATTGTGTTGCATAAAAAAGGCTTTTATTTGGACTTCCCTGGTGGCGCAGGGATTGAGAATCCACCTGCCGATGCAGGGGACACGGGTTCGTGCCCCGGTCCGGGAAGATCCCACATGCCGCGGAGCGGCTAGGCCCGTGAGCCATGGCCGCTGAGTCTGCGCATCCGGAACCTGTGCTCCGCAGGCCACAACAGTGAAAGGCCCGCGTACCGCAAAAAAAAAAAAAAAGCCTTTATTTTCCATAGGCATAATTTAAACAACTATGCAGAACATTCAACTTAAATGTTTTTTTCTAAAAAGCTGATTTTGTTATTTAATAAATTATTAACATATATTCCCCACCCTAAAAAAATAAGCAAAAAAATTCATAAGGAAATATTAAAAAATAAAACTAACCATAAACTTAGAGAAGGCATTGGTAAAATATATAACCAAAAGTTTACTATTTGTGTTTTAAAATCCAGGAAATCAATAAGGTAAGGGCAAAAAGCCCATAGAAAATTAGCAAAAGATGTAAATAGTTATTTCACAGTAAAGAACACACAAACGGTGAATAAATATTTGAAAAAATTCACAACTGCATTAGCAACAAAAGATAGGCAAATTAAGACTTCAGTGTCATGTAATTTTATCTCCATTAGACCAGCAAAATTAAAGAATCTGGCAATGCTGAGTAATATGAAATAAGGAAGAGTGGTATATAGAATTTTTTTAAGTTCAGATCACTGATGTAGATTCTGCTAAAGTTTTGAAAACAATATAATGTGTTTCAATAAAATTGTCAGCGCTAGAGGTTGCCAATTTGTTGTTTATTGTCATTATAATGACTGAATCAAATCCCTGGGATTCTTTGGTGGTCTTCCAGCAGATGCTATTCTGAATGAGTCAGTGCTAATGCAGTAATTTAAAATAATTCTGTTTGCCAAGTAATAGATTTTAAGAACTATGTTGTCTGAATTTCAACTTTATTCAGCCAATGGTAAACAAATTTGTTTAGATATGTGCCTTGGATTTAAAACAACTTAAAAACAACTATTTAAGGCATATAGTCAAACCAAATTTAATTTTGCCTGTTAAATGAGATTTAATAGTTTAAAGCTTCTTTGTAAACAGCCAAAATGAGTTACAAATAAAAAATGTGTTAACTACACATATAACTACACCTATAGCTACAAAACTATTAGCCAAGTTCAAGGAATGAGACTCAGAAAAAAGTTAGCTTGAGGTTTAGGGCAATGTTAGCAAATGAATCACATCAACTCATTGGCTCGTTAGGTTCACTGTCTGTACATATAGTATCAAGACAGCAACAACAAACAACAACAACAACAAAAACCCTTCAAGTCTTCTGAAAAAATGATAGACTTGGTGACTACATACCTGTGGCCTTAGTTTTTTCATCTGCTAAATAAAGATAAACTTCATTGCTCTCCCATGGGTTGTTGTGAAGACAAATTAATAACTCTTAAAGAAGAACTTGGTGGGCTTCCCTGGTGGCGCAGTGGTTGAGAGTCCGCCTGCCGATGCAGGGGACACGGGTTCGTGCGCCGGTTTGGGAAGATCCCACGTGCCGCGGAGCGGCTGCGCCCGTGAGCCATGGCCGCTGAGCTTGCGCATCTGGGGCCTGTGCTCCGCAAAGGGATAGGCCACAACAGTGAGAGGCCCGCATACCGCAAAAAAAAAAAAAAAAAAAAGAAGAAAAGAAAAAAAGAAGAACTTGGCAAATGTAAAGTGTCTTGTTTATGCTAAGAATCTGTATTTGTGGAATAAAATGTCTTAACTAGAAGCCTAATAAGTGTTTTTTTTTTTTAATCTTTTCCACAATAGGCAATAATTTCAAAAAGATTCCTGGAAGGCATTACTGGTTCCCTTTTCACCTTGGTACTAAAGTGAAGTAAAGGATTCCATTCTTGGCTTAAATCAATTCAAAACAACTTCCAAAATGTCTACCAAAATTTTCCTTATGTTCTATACATTCTTTACAATACAGTAGAAAGAATATTCAATATTCTTCCCTCCATTTCCCTCTCCATAATTCTATTATTATTTTAAGCAGTATTTTGTACAACTTTCTTTACTAAGAGAAGATACAAAGATAAGGCTGTGTTTGGACTTGGCATTGGAAGAAAGCTTACAGATCATCTCATCTAGCTCTCCACCCATACAGCATTTCATTTAATTACATCTCTGACAAATGACCACCTATCTAGACTGTGGAACACTCTCAGTGAAAGGGCACTTATTGTGTAGATGACGGGAACTACCTCAATTGTTTCTAGAACTAAGAATTCTTTGATTTGAGTCCAAATTTGCCTCACCAAAATTTGTACCTATTGATGATGTTTCTGCCCTCTAATACAAGAAAGAACAAACCTATTCACTCTTCCATGATCTTTCAAAATTTTGAAGTTTCTTTGGTTTTTGTTTTGTTTTATTGCAGTTTTTTCTTGCAGTCATGTCTTGTCTGCTTCCTATGTGATGAGGTTTCTGGAAAGTCATAACTGGTATTCTCAGGGCATGCTCTAGTTTGTATATAACCCTCTAAACCTAAGGAATACAGAACTGAGTATTCGACATTACTTGTGGTTTAGCTAACACCGTTTTCAGGGAAATTTTGTCCTCCACCCCCAGTATTTTTTCACTGTTGTAGAATAAGGTATTTGATTAGTTTTTTAGTGGCAATGTCACATCCAGTCTCACAGATCTCATGGGCAACTACAACTCCAAAAAGTTTTCCATGGGTCACTTGTCAAGGGAGGTTGCCCTGACACTATCTTAGCATATTTTTTGAACCTAAGTTCAATTTTACTTTGTTATTTTTGACTCAGAACTTTTATACTTCCATGTTCATATTTAACCTTGATGTAATTTGCTGTCTAATGAAAGCTTATTTCACTGTCTATAATATATTTAGATAAGCTAGATTTGTATGACTTTAACTAATCACTGATGAATAAGACAAGGTTAAAGACAGAGTCCTGCCACATATTCCTAGAAAATTCTATTCACTTTAACACAGTCTTGGTTTACTCATGATCTCAAAAGACCACCCTTAAATACATCTAACTATATTAACATTAGCTAGTCCATGTTTTTCAATACATGAATATCCTGATTTTTGTATTAATTTCCTAAAATCAAGATGTTCTATACTTATGAGAGTTCTTACACCTACTACTAGATATTCCCTTAACATGTACTGGTTTCTCTATGAGGCCTTCCCTGTTATCCAGACTTCAGCTCTGTGCCATATAATCTGTCACTTAATCATTGGTTATTATGTGATCAAAAACTTTCATACCTTGTTTATCTTTGCTGCCTTCACATATTTATATTTAATTTAATTGAGAAAGGAGGAAGGAAAGAAGGAAGGGAGGAAGGAAGGAAGGGAGATAAAAAGGATGGGGGAAGGAAGGAAGAAAAGGAAGAAAGAAGAGATAAAGAGTCTCATCTCTTCAGCTATGCTGTAAATTCTGAAAAGTAAGAAACTACCCTTTATACATTGTTTCCCTGCCCACAGTACTCATCTGAGCATGGAATCCACAGTCAGAAATCTACACCTTACATAAGGACTAAGAACAAACTTTTACAGACCATTGAGGATGGAGTTAATATCATCTATGGACTGATATAAGTGGATATAAAGGGATAATAAGAAAAAGTTGAATGAATTAAAATATTACAGCAGGTTGTTAGAAGATGTGCAAACTTACAAGGCAGTGAAACAGCCCTCTAGGTATCCTGAAGCAGTTTTGACAGAATTTAGAGCATATTGAATCAATCTGTAAGATACTCAGCTGCTAACACAGAGGAAAAGGAGAGGTTACTCACGCAGATTGATTAGCTAGCTCGTTCTATACCTGGTGAATGAAAAGAGGTATTAATGAGCCCATAGTAAAAGGAAACCTCTGTCCTGGAGTTAAAGTTGGGGAGAAAAGTCAATGAAGGAAATGAGGTAAACCAGGGAGGACCAATCAATTGCAGGTCACAGTGGATCAATTACAGACCCATCTACAAGACTCCCAACCAGAAACTCAGCGTCAGCTCTATCCCCTCATTTTCCCTCACTCTTTTATAGGTCCCAAGACCCATCAATTCTAATCCTGAAATCAGTCTTTTCCTCCCTATTCATACTGCCACTGTCTTAATTTAGGCCTCATTTCTTGCCTGAAAATTGTAATGGTTTTTCAACTGATCTCCATGCCTTTACGCTTACTCTCTCATTCTAACCACTGCAATAATTATCTTTTAAATCACAAATCTGATCACATCACATTCCTAGATAAAATCCTTTGATGGTTCCTCAATTACCTACTGGATAAAATTCTTGGTATGGCATTGGAGGTCCTTCATTACCAAATTTCAACATATTTCTCCAACATCATTTTCTACCACTGTCCAACACACACTGTTCTTTAGTTACCACAAATGACCCTCTCAGCTTCTATACCTTTGCCTTTGCTCAAGTTTTCCCCTCTGCCTGAAAAGCCATTTCTCATCTCTCTACCTGATATACTTTTATTATCATTTACAACCAAGCTGAAATGTCAAGTCCTTTTCAAAGATTTTCCCACTTCCTCAACTCCTCTTCCAAACACAGATTATCTCTTCCATCTCAGGACTTTTCCCATGCACCTTATTTGGCACCTATGGAATTATGAATTTCTTCATCTTTATATGCCTAGAGGTTCTCAGTAAGTGCTGAATGAATGAATAAATAATGATCCAGAAAACAGGTTCAGTAGTGAGAAGTACAATATGATAATAAAGGAGATGATGATAAAATTTATATCTTAGAGGACAGATATAACTTTTAGTCACTCTTACCTTGAGTCCTATAAACCTCTCTAAAATAATGCAACATATATAATCAGAATATACATATTTATGTATTTATCAGAATATGTATATTTATAAATTTATGATAATGTATTTTGATGATTTTTCATTAGTAATCTTTATTATTCTGAAACATTCAAATATATAGCAAGCATACCCCCACTGATCCATCCCAGAAATATCTGTACCACGCATTGTTCTAGGCACTGTGACTACAATGGGGAATAAGACATCCAAGTTACCCTTGTAAATTTTACATTATAGTGGCAGTGGCAATGACAGACAATAAATACACGAATAATCTTATATTGTGATCCATGCTCAGTACAAGAGCATAATGTGATGAGTGGATGGGCAAATGTATTTCTGATGTATTTGTGAGGAGGAAGGTGATCTCCATGATGGACCTAGAGACTGTCATACAGAGTGAAGTAAGTCAGAAAGAGAAAAACAAATATTGTAGGCTAACACATATATATGGAATCTTAAAACAAAAAAAAAAAAAGAAAAAAAAAGGTCAGAAGAACCTAGGGGCAAGACGTGAATAAAGATGCAGACCTACTTGAGAATGGACTTGAGGGTACAGGGAGGGGGACGGGTAAGCTGGGACAAAATGAGAGAGTGGCATGGACGTATATACAGTACCAAACGTAAAAAAGATAGCTAGTGGGAAGCAGCCGCATAGCACAGGGAGATCAGCTCGGTCTGACCTAGAGGGGTGGGATAAGGAGGGTGGGAGGGAGGGAGATGCAAGAGGAAAGAGATATGGGGACATATGTATATGTATAAATGATTCACTTTGTTATAAAGCAGAAACTAACACACCATTGTTAAGCTATTATACTCCAATAAAGATGTTAAAAAAATTAAATTAAATTAAAAATATATATATTATTTTGCTTACCAAAAAAAAAAAAAGAGTGGATGGGCAGGAGTATGGTTAGGAAAGAGTTTTCCAAAAAAGTTGAAACTTGAACTGAGGCCTAAACGATGAGAGGGAGTCAGCCATGAGAAGATATGTCTGAAGAGCATTTCAGGCTGAGGGAAGAGTAAATGCAAAGTCTCTGAGGAGGCAATGACCTGTGTTTGAAGATGAGTACGTCACTGGTTGGCGCTCAGTAGAAGGGCAGCAGGAAAGTTGAGGAGTAGGCAGAGATCCTATAATGCAGGACTTCATAGGCTGTGAGAATACTCAATTTTATTTTCAATGAGAGGGACACCCAAAAGATTCCATTGTAGGTTATTAAATTTGTAACTAACCAAACCATAACGACAATCTCTTTAACATATGCTCTGATTTCCACTCCACTGCCTTAATTCAAACCATCATTATTTCCTGCCTGGACTATTGCAATAGCCTCCACTGGTCTCCCAGACATCAAGTTATCCCTCCATTAGCCTATATTATTATCAGAGTTTCATTTTTTGATAAAACAATTTTATCAAGGTATCCACTGCTTACAAATCTGTGAAGTGTCCACGTATTCACCCAGTTCTGTCTTTCATTTTTTTCAGCTACTTGCCATGATAGATGTCATTCAAGTGCAAAGCACACTCCCTTTGCTGTAGACAGACTTTGATGACACCATAAAAAACCTCAAATAGTGTAATGAAGAGATAGTATTTGTTAAGCTTTATATAGTAATGTTAAACACCCTCCCATTGTAGATAAGTATTTATTTTTAAGGGGATTATAGCCTAGAATTTAGAATTATCTTTCCTACCAAAGTTAAAACCAAAATTTATATACCTGTCTTGGAATTTATAAAAAAACTGACATGGTATGGCTATGCCCTAGTCATAATTTTATTAGTAATGGAAATACCTCTTAGCACTGCTCCTGCTTATATCTACAATATACATGTAGATGGACTACTCATAATGTTTTCAGTTGATTTTGCCTAACTCTTCATTTAAAGTACATACACTTTAAGTCTACAACTGGATGCACTTTTACAAATACATAGAGTTGCATAACCACCACCGCAATGAAGGAATATCAAGAACAATTTTATTACCCCCAAATTATCCTTTTACCTTTTCCCAGTCAGTTTTTCCAACTTAACACATCAGGTAGCCACTAATCTACTTTTGTCTTTACATATTATATTTGTCCCTTCTAGAGTTTCATATAAATAGGATCATGAAGTACATGTGTATACATGTGTGGTGTACGTATATGTGCATAATTATTTGCTCAGTGTAGTGGTTTTGAACTTTATCCATATTGTTGCACATGTCAATAATCTGTTCTTCGTTTCTGAGTGGTAGGGTTAATTGGCTTAACCAATGAACTTTTACATGTTTCTAGTTTGGAAATCATCATCATCATCATCATCTACTATAGCTTTTGTACACAAATCTTTGTGAGGACATATGTTTCTATTTCTACTGGATAAATATCTAAGAGCTGAATTTCTGTTTTAAGTGTTTTTTTATGAGAAATTGACAAACTATATTTCAAATTAGTTGTACCATTTTATCCTCCCATCAGCTATGTATGACAATTCTGGCTGTTCCACATTCTAGCCATTCAAGTGTGTATATAGAGATAACTTTTGTGACTTTAATTTGCGTTTTCCTAATGACTAAGGATGTTGAACATTATTTCATGCATTTATTGGTGTTTTGTACATCTTTTTTTTTGTTTGAAGTATCCTCAAATGTTTTACTCATTTTTTATTAGATTATTTAACTTATTAGTATTGAGTTTTAAGAGGTTCTTTCAATGTATTCTGTATATAAGTTCCATTATGGTAACAAAACATACTCTGTATGATCTGTATGATTTAAATCCTTTTAAATATTCAAAAGGATTTGTATGATACTGTTGTTGAATGCAGTATTCTACAAATGTCAATGAGGTCAGGTTGGTTGATATTGTTTTTTTAAGATGTCCTCATTACTGATTTTCTTTCTTCTTGTTCTATCAATTGCTGAAAAAATAATGTTGAGATCACCAATTATTATTGTGGATTTTTTCTATTTCATCTGTTCAGTTTGTCAGGTTTTCTCCATGTATTTTATAACTGTCATTAAGTGTGTATGTAGTTAAGATTGTTATATGTACCTAATAATTTGATCCTTTTAATACCCCTCTAAAAGCTCTAAAAATATTTTTTGTCCTAAAGTCTACATTGTCTGATATGAATAAAGCCACTACATATTTACTATGTTTTTGCATGGTATAACTTTTCCATTATTTTACATTAAACTATCTGTTTTTTTTCTTATAAATGGTATTTAGCCATGCCTTATTTTTTTAATTCATCATAACAATTTTTGACTTTTAATAGATATGTTTAGGCCATTTATATTTCATGCAATTTTGATATGGTTGAATTTAAGTATACCATTTTCCTGTTTGTTATCTGTCTTTTTAATTCCTTCTTTTGGAAAAAAATTGATTTTTCTTTTCTGTATTCCATTCTATCTCTTCTTTTAATTGATAAGTGTATACCTCTTTGTTTTATATTTTTTTAATTATTGCTCTGGGTTTACAATATCATCAGCTTATAGCAATCTACCTTCAAATAATATTATAGTACTTCATAAATAATTTAAGAATAGACAACTGTATTTTTCTTCTCTCGACCTTTTCTGAGATGCCAATGAAATACATTCAAAATTACTTGAGTGCCCACAGGTCTGTAAGACTCTATTATTTTTTTTCCAGTCTCCAAATTTGCTGATGTTTTCTTTTTAAGTGATCAATTTGTCTTAAATCTATTGAGTGAATTTTCCACTTCAGCCATTGTATTTTTATCTCTAGAAGACTCCTTTTTTTATAGTTTTCATTTCTCTATTCATTGTGTTCATGTTTCCTTTAAATTCTTGACATATTTATAATAAGTATTTTAATTTCCTTATCTGCTAATTCCATCACCTCTCTCATTTCTGGGTCCATTTCAACTACTGTGCTTCACTTTTTCCTATTTTTTCACGTGTCATATATTTTTGGTTGAAAGCTGAATATTGTGAATGTTAAGGTGTTCAGTGTCTGGGCTTTGTTGTTTCCTTTGAAAAATGTTAGTCTTTGACTTGGCAGGCAGTTAATTTACTTATAGAACAGTTTGATTCTTTGGACATGTTGTTATTGCTACTGCTGCTGCTGTTGTTGTTATGTTAGGTCAGGTCTAGAGTAGTCTTTACTCAAGGATTAATTTGGTCTTACTCTTAAGGCTTGGACTTTCTGAGATCTTTATCAAATAACCTGGGTATTGCATGAGGTCTCTCTACACCAGATGATTGGATACCAAATGGCTCCCCACCATTTGAGCCCTGGTAGCTGTTCTTTCCCAGTAACTGTTCTTTGCCAAGCCTTGTGGAGTCTTACCTTATACACATGTAACTTACTATTCAGCTAAAAACTCAAAAGTATTACACACAGATTTTTTAAGCTTGTTTTCTGAGTAGCTCCTTAATCTGCATAACTTCATCCTACAAATTTTGGCAGCTTCAGCTTCTCCAAACTTTAATCTCTATCTCAGCTCAGCAAGACCATCGGATTTTGCTTGGTTTCTGCTACCTTTGCTGAGGTCTAGTAAATGCTTCTAGGGAGAAAGTAGAGTTACCATAGGGCTTGCCTTGCTTGTTTCCAGCTTTTGTGGATCTCATGAGCTGCTTGTTGTCTAATGCACAGTTGTTGCATACATGTGTCCACTTAACTAGTTTTTTACTCATATTTATGGCAGGAGGACTAGCCTAGTACCAGTCACTCCATCATAGTCTGAAGCAGATATTGATCCATGGATAAATATAATAAATATACCTCTAAAATCATATCTCACAACATAAAAATAACTCAACTCTCACAACTAGTAATGCTCAATCAGTAAGTGTGACCTGGGATTAAAACAAACTGAGAGGTAGGTTACGAGTAATTTCCTACATACCTTCTGTATCTTACCCTATTCTCTCATATTCAAGGAAGAAATCAGAATACCAGTGAGGAAGATAATGTTATAGTATTAATAAATATGACTCTAGTTTTTACTTTACTTATAACATAACTCACAAATAATTGCAAATCATCAGCATGTACAAATGCTAGTGTTAAGAACCACCACCATTATTTTAAAGGTACAAACCCAATTCTAAAACTTAGAATACATGACTCTCAGAAACTGGCATCCAGCAACGTCTTGAGCCTCATCAAGACACCCCGCCACTGCCGGGGTCCTGTGATCCAGGCACAACTTCCCCAGGAGAACACACAGCGCACCTCAGTCTGTTGCAATGTCATACCACCCACTGCTGCCGCAGGCTCGCCTCACATTCCATACCACTCCCTCCCCGCAGCCTGAGTGAGCCAGAGCCCACTAATCAGCTGTTACTATAACCCCGTCCTATCTGAGCGAAGAACAGACACCTTCAGGTGACCTACATGCAGAGGCAGGGCCAAATCCAAAGCTGAACCCCAGCAGCTCGAAAAAACAAGAGAAAGGGAAATTTCTCCCAGCAGCCTCAGGAGCAGCGGATTAAATCTCCACAATCACCTTGAGGTACCCTGCATCTCTAGAATACCTGAAAAGACAACGAATCATCCCTAAATGGAGGGGTGGACTTTGGGAGAAACTGTAGACTTGGGGTTTGCTTTCTGCATCTAATGTGCTTCTGGTTTTATGTTTAGGGTTAAAGATTATCTTAGTTCAGTATTTAGAGTTTATTATCATTGGTAGATTTGTTTATTAATTTGGTTGCTCCCTTCCTTTTTTTTATATATAGATATATACGTTTTTTCCTTTTTCTCTTTTTGTGAGTGTGTACGTGCATGCTTCTTTATGTAATTTTGTCTCTATAGCATTCTTTTACCATTTGTCCTAGGGTTCTGTCTGTCCGTTTTTTTTTAGCATAGTTTGTAGCACTTGTTAACATTGGTGGATTTGTTTTTTCATTTGGTTGCTCTCTTCTTTCTTTCATTCTTTTTAAAAAATTTTTTTTATTACTTTACTTTTTTATTTTTAATAATTTATGTTTTTATTTTAATAACTTTATTTTCTTTTTTCTCTCTCTCTCTTTCTTTCTTTCTTTCTTTCTTTCTTTCTTTCTTTCTTTTTATCCTCCCTTTTCTTCTGAACAGTGTGGCCGAAAGGGTCTTGGTGCTCTGGCTGGGTGTCAAGCCTGTGCCTCTGAGGTGGGAGAGCTGAGTTCAGGACATTGGTCCACCAGAAACTTCCCAGCTCCATGTAATATCACATGGTGAAAGCTCTCCCAGAGATCTCCATCTCAACACTAAGACCCAGATCCACTCAAAACCCAGCAAGCTACTGTTGCGGACACCCTATGCCAAAAAACTAGCAAGACAAGAACACAACCCCACTCATTAGGAGAGGCAGCCTAAAATCATAATAAGGTCACAGACACCCCAAAACACACCACCAAATGCAGTCCTGCCCACCAGAAAGACAAGATCTAGCCTCAGTCACCAGAACACAGGCATCAGTCCCCTCCACCAGGAAGCCTACACAATCCACTGAACCAACCTTAGTCACCGGGGGCAGACACCAAAAACAACGGGAACTACGAACCTGCAGCCTGCAAAAAGGAAACCACAAACACAGTAAGTTAAGTAAAATGAGAAGACAGAGAAGCACACAGCAGAGGAAGGAGCAATGCAAAAACCTAACAGAACAAACAAATGAACAGGAAATAGGCAGTCTACCTGAAATAGAATTCAGAGTAATGATAGTAAAGCTGATCCAAAATCTTGGAAATAGAATGGAGAAAATACAAGAAACATTTAACAAGGACCTAGAAGAACTAAAGAGCAAACAAACAATGATGAACAACATAATAAATGAAATTTAAAATTCTCTAGAAGGAATCAATAGCAGATTAACTGAAGCAAAAGAATAGTTAAGTGACCTGGAAGATTAAGTAGTTGAAATAACTACCGCAAGCTGAAAAAAGAAAAAAAGAATGAAAAGAATTGAGAACACTGTTAGAGACCTCTGGGACAACACTAAATGCACTAACATTCAAATTATAAGGGTCCCAGAAGAAGAAGAGAAAAACAGAGGGACTGAGAAAATATTTGATGAGATTATAGTTGAATATTTCCCTAATATGTGAAAGGAAATAGTCAATCAAGTCCAGGAAGTGCAGAGAGTCCCATAAAGGATAAATCCAAGGAGACACACACAAAGACACATATTAATCAAACTACCAAAAATTAAATATAAATAAAAAATATTAAAAGCAGCAAGGGAAAAATAACATACAAAGGAATCCCCATAAGGGTAACAGCTGATCTTTCAGCAGAAACTCTGCAAGCCAGAAGGGAGTGGCAGGACATATTTAAAGTGATGAAAGGGAAAAACCTACAACCAAGATTACTCTACACAGGAAGGATCTCATTCAGATTCGACGGAGAAATCAAAAGCCTTAAAGACAAGCAAAAGCTAAGAGAATTCAGTGCAACAAACCAGCTTACAACACATGCTAAAGGAACTTATCTAGGCAGCAAACACTAGAGAAGGAAAAGACCTGCAATAACAAACCCAAAACAATTAACAAAATGGTAATAGGAACACACATATCAATAACTACCTCAAGTGTAAATGGATTAAATGCTCCAACCAAAAGACACAGACTGGCTGAATGGATACAAAAACAGGACCAGTAAATATGCTGTCTACAAGAGACCAACTTCAGATATGGGACACATACAGACTGAAACTGAGGGGATGGAAAAAGATATTCCATGCAAATGGAAATCAAAAGAAAGCAGGAGTAGCAATTCTCATATCAGACAAAATAGACTTTAAAATAAAGACTATTACAAGAGACAAAGAAGGACACTACATAATGATCAAGGGATCAATCCAAGAAAAAGATATAACAATTGTAAATATTTATGCACCCAACATAAGAGCACCTCAATACATAAGGCAAATGCTATAAAAGGCGAAATCGACAGTACCACAATCATAGTAGGGGACTTTAACGCCCCACTTTCACCAGTGGACAGATCATCCAAAATAAAAATAAATCAGGAAACACAAGCTTTAAATGATACATTAAACAAGAGGGACTTAAATGATATTTATAGGACATTCCATCCAAACACAAGAGAATACACTTCCTTCTCAAGTGCTCATGGAACATTCTCCAAGATAGATCATATCTTGGGTCACAAATCAAACCTTAGTAAATTTAAGAAAATTGAAATCATTATCAAGTATCTTTTCTGATGACAATGGTATGAGACTAGATATCAATCACAGGAAAAAATCTGCAAAAAATACAAACACATGGAGGCTAAACAATACACTACTAAATAAGCAAGAGATCACTGAAGAAATCAAAGAGGAAGTAAAGAAAAACTAGAAATAAGTGACAATGAAAACACAACGAACCAAAACCTCTGCAATGCATCAAAAGCAGTTCTAAAAGGGAAGTGTATAGAAATACAATCCTACCTCAAGAAACAAGAAACATCTCAAACAAACAACCTAAACTTACACTTAAAGCAATTAGAGGAAGAAGAACAAAAATACCCCAATATTAGCAGGAGGAAAGAAATCATAAAGATCAGATCAGAAACAAATGAAAAAGAAATGAAGGAAACAATAGCAAACATCCATAAAACTAACAGGTACTTCTTTAAGAAGATAAACAAAATTGATAAACCATTACCCAGACTCATCAAGAAAAAAAGGGGGAAGACTCAAATCAATAGAATTAGCAATGAAAAAGGAGAAGTAACAACTGACACCACAGAAATACAAAGGATCATGAGAGATTACTACAAGCAACTCTATGCCAATAAAATGGACAACCTGGAAGAAATGGACCAATTCTTAGAAAAGCACAACCTTCCGAGACTGAACTAGGAAGAAATAGAAAATATAAACAAACCAATCACAAGCACTGAAATTGACACTGTGATTAAAAATCTTCCAACAAACAAAAGTCCAGGAACAGATGGCGTTTTATCAATCATTTAGAGAAGAGCTAACACCTGTCCTTCTCAAACTCTTCCAAAATACAGCAGAGGGAGGCACATACCCAAACTCATTGTACAAGGCCACCGTCACCCTGATACCAAAAACCGACAAAGATGTCACAAAAAAAGAACACTACAGGCCAATATCACTGATGAACAGAGATGCACAAACACTCAAGAAAATACTAGCAAACAGTATCCAACAGCACATTAAAAGGATCATTCACCATGATCAAGTGGGATTTATCCCAGGGATGCAAGGATTCTTCAATATACGCAAATCAATCAATGTGATACACCATATTAACAATTGAAGGAGAAAAACCATATAATCATCTCAATAGATGCAGAAATAGCTTTTGACAAAATTCAGCACACATTTATGATAAAACCCCTCCTGAAAGTAGGCATAGAGGGAACTTATCTCAACATAATAAAGGTCATATATGACAAACCCACAGCCAACATCATTCTCAATGGAGAAAAACTGAAACCATTTCCTCTAAGATCAGAAACAAGACAAGGTTGTCCACTCTCACCGCTATTATTCAACATAGTTTTGGAAGTTTTAGCCATAGCAATCAGATAAGAAAAAGAAATAAAATGAATCCAAATTGGAAAAGAAGAAGTAAAACTGTCACTGTTTGAAGATGACATGATACTATACATAGAGAATCCTAAAGATGCTACCAGAAAACTACTAGAGCTAATCAATGAATTTGGTAAAGTTGCAGGATACAAAATTAATGCACAGAAATCTCTTGCATTCCTATATACTAATGATGAAAAATCTGAAAGAGATATTAAGGAAACAGTCCCATTTACCATTGCAGTAAAAAGAATAAAATACCTACAAATAAACCTACCCAAGTAGACAAAAGACGTGTATGCAGAAACCTATAAGACACTGATGAAAGAAATTAAAGATGATACAAACAGATGGAGAAATATACCATGTTCTTGGTTTGGAAGAATCAACACTGTGAAAATGACTATACTACCCAAAGCAATCTACAGATTCAATGCAATCCCTATCAAACTACCAATGGCATTTTTCACAGAACTAGAAGAAAAAATTTCACAATTTGTATGGAAACACAAAAGACCCCAAATCTCCAAAACAATCTTGAGAAAGAAAAACGGAGCTGGAGGAATCAGGCTCCCAGACTACAGACTATACTACAAAGCTACAGTAATCAAGACAGTATGGTACTGGCACAAAAACAGAAAGATAGATCAATGGAACAGGATAGAAAGCCCAGAGACAAACCCACACACTTATGGTCACCTTATTTTTGATAAAGGAGGCAAGAATATACAATGGAAAAAAGACACCCTCTTCAATAAGTGGTGTGGGAAAACTGGACAGCTACATGTAAAAGAATGAAATTGGAACACTCCCTAACACCATACAAAAAAATAAACTCAAAATGGATTAAAGACCTAAATGTAAGTCCAGACACTATCAAACTCTTAGAGGAAAACATAGGCAGAACACTCTATTACATAAATCACAGCAAGATCCTTTTTGACCCACCTCCTAGAAAAATGGAAATAAAAACAAAAATAAACAAATGGGACCTAATGAAACTTAAAAGCTTTTGTACATCAAAGGAAACCATAAACAAGACAAAAAGACAACCCTCAGAATGGGAGAAAATATTTGCAAATGAAGCAACTGACAAAGGATTGATCTCTAAAATATATAGCCCATGCAGCTCAATATCAGAAAAACAAACAACCCAATCGAAAAATGGGCAGAAGACCTAAATAGACATTTCTCCAAAGAAGATATACAGACTGCCAACAAACACACGAAAGGATGCTCAACATCACTAATCATGAGAAATGCAGATCAAAACTACAATGAGATATCACCTCACACTAGTCAGAATGGACATCATCAAAATATCTACAAACAATAAATGCTGGAGAGAGTGTGGAGAAAAGGGAATCCTCTTGCAGGCTTGGTGGAAATATAAATTGATTTAGCCACTAAGGAGAACAGTATGGAGGTTCCTTAAAAAACTAAAAATAGAACTAGCATACAACCCAGCAATCCCACTACTGGGCATATACCCTGAGAAAACCATAATTCAAAAAGAGTCATGTACCAAAATGTTCACTGCAGCTCTATATACAATAGCCAGGACATTGAAGCAACCCAAGTGTCCATCGACAGATGAATGGAAAAAGAAGATGTGGTACATATGTACAATGGAATATTACTTAGCCATGAAAAGAAACAAAATTATTTGTAGCAAGGTGACAGACCTAGAGTCTGTCATACAGAGTGAAGTAAGTCAGTTAGAGAAAAACAAATACTGTATGCTAACACATACATATGGAATTAAAAAAGAAATGGTTCTGAAGAACCTAGAGACAGGACTGGAATAACGATGTGGACGTAGAGAATGGACTTGAGGACACGGGGAGGGGGAAGGGTAAGCCTGGACGAAGTGAGAGAGTGGCATGGACTTATATATATGACCAAACGTAAAATCGATAGCTAGTGGGAAGCAGCCGCATAGCACAGGGAGATCAGTGCTTTGTGAACACCTAGAGGGGTAGGATAGGGAGGGTGGGAGGGAGAAGCAAGAGGGAGGAGATATGGGGATATATGTATATGTATAGCTGATTCACTTTGTTATAAAGGAGAAACTAACACACCATTGTAAAGCAATTATACTCCAATAAAGATGTTAAAAAAAATGTCCACCATTAAAGCAATAGTAATTACTTGGTTTGTTATTGTGGTTGGCTGATTGTGTCTAGGTTACTGTTCCCTAGGCATTGCAGGATACCATAAAGTAAATAAGTGATATTATAAAATTGCTTTGTAAATATAAGTACAGAGTATAATACTCTTATGTTGTTAAGTACAAGCACTGAGCATTGCACACTGTTAATAACCTTTGAAGGAAAAGTGGAATCTGGGCTCATGCTTATGTCAGAGTAATTTTCATTCACCTATCCATAATTATTTGGGAACATAGCATTTATGTATCAGATGAGAACATGGTTCTTTCAAGTCTAGTGTCCTGGCTACCTCCAAGAATAGCCTACGCCCAGTGATTCAGTAGAACTCAACAAATACACAGACTCACCCATCTACCCCTCATACACACATTATGTTTCTAGTGACTTGCTTAGAATAGAATTCTTCCAGGTCCCAGTAGGAAATCAGCCTCGGGGTTAGAAATAATGAAATTTGATTAACTCTCCAAATTGCTTTGTATATTTACAAATACTAATGTGTCTAAACTCTGCCTGTTTATCCCCTGATCAAATTCTGAGATAACACAGATTTACTTAGTATTACTAGTATTCAACCAATAACAAGTTGAATGTTAACTTTTTAACAATCACAAGTAATGAGACACTTTTCCTATAGAGAGTAAAATTGCTTTTGATGAACTTAAGTATTTCTTGATTTTTGTTTTTGAAAAAAATATATATATACCAATGTTCAACAGTATAATAGAATATTTTAAATTTATGCATTTTATTAATATACATTTAACAACCTCATTTTCCAGCTGGGGTTTGGATCTGTCAGGATAGAGTAGAATATGTTGCTATAACAAATAACCCTCCAAATAATGGTGGCTTAAGACAACAATAGTTTACTTCTCAAATACACTGCCATCCATTGCAGATCAGCATTGCAGACTTTAGGTTCAGAGTCCACAAGGATTTGAACTGATGGAGGGGTGCTTGAAAGGTGCTGGTAGCCATACCAAAAGGAAGGAGAGGGCATATTTAACTACTCCTTGACTCTTTAAGCTTTTACCCAGAAGTAATTTCTGTTTGCATTTCTTTGGACAAAGGGAGCAAGAAAATACAAACTTACCGTGTGTCTAAAAAGAAAACCAGAAAAAATTGGTAAACAGAACTGATGATTACTACAATCTGTAGTACTACAATCTGTCCTTCTGGTTATGAAACATTTGGTTCATTCTCATTCTTGCATGCAAAACGTACCTACCCAGGAGAAACAACTTAAAATTTCCATACGATTACAGCATCAAATTCAAAGCCCAGGATTTCGGGATAATGCACAGTGGTTTCTTCATCATTCATCATCACTCTATCCAGGAGAGGAAAAGTAAAGGGCACACTGGAGTTACTGGTCCATGACAAGTCTAAAATCCTAGAGAGATATTTTGAGGGTCCCTATCCTGGAGTGAAGAATACTCCTTGATTAGCCTCTGATTGCTTCCTTGTCCACAGTTCACTGTGGTCCTTGGATTTGTCTTTTTTGTTCATTACTTGTTATTATACTCCTTGGCCACATAAAAAATGAGCATCGGGGAATATGCCCTCTTGGGGCCTGAGGAGGTTTTTCAACCCACTTCCTGATCTTAGTTATAACTCCAAGAGTCATTTAAATCTTCAGCTTTTCTAGGCTTTCTATTTCTTTGGAGGTACACAATTTTTTAAAACTTATTAGGCTTCTTATCAATATTATTCTGGTAATTTCCGTATACAAATGATTGTACCTACAGCTGTTTTCTAGACAGAAGTCTTAGATTTGCTCTATTTTTTTGCTTTATTGCCACTTCCAACTCTCGTATTAATTGTTGGTACTTTGGGAATATCAGGTTTCTTTGGAAGACCCACAACTTCAGTCTCTTTTCTCTTAGCCCTTTTTGTCCAATTGAAAGCATTTACAGGGTGTAAACTTGATCCATCCAGAAGTTTTAACAATAGGTGGCCACTGCAATAATTACCAGAATTTTTCATTCTTATGTTTTACTGTTTGGATCGAAAAGCAATCAGGTAGGTCCCTGAGTTTTTGGAGGCTTTCTATTTCCTTTTTATTCCTGCTTGCAAATATACAAATTTTTTCAGAAAAAAATTAGAATAAATTAGTCTTTCTTGTCATGCCTTGCCAAACACACCTAGCCAACCCATGCTAGTCAGTCCCATGTATTTTAGGTTATTTGTTAGAGCAGCATCCCAAATTCTAGGTGCCAATTCCTATGTCAGTCAGGGTAGACTGGTTTATATACCAAAGTCAAAAACAACTCCAAATCGCAGTGGCTAAAGAAAAAAGGCGGGGGCAAGGGGGGCCAGGGGGGCCAGGGAATAGGGGCTATTTCCAGTTCATGCTGCACAGCCATTGCAGATTGTCAGGGATATCCGTTCATTGCTGTCATTCAGGGTCCCAACCACTACCTCAAAAGTTGCTGGTCATCGCTCCAGGCTTAAAGAGAGAACATACTGAATCCCTCACCACCTCTTAAAGAAATCACCCAGAAGAGCCACGTATCGCAGAAGCCAAAGCAAGCCACATGGCCTCACCTAACTCCAAGGGAGTTGGAAACACAACCCTACCATGTGCCCAGAAGGAAAACTGGATATTCTTAATGAACTACATGGTTTATCACAGAGGAGGACTTAGAGAAAAAGATTTAGTAACTTAATAAGTGATAAAACAACTCAGCAAATAAAAGGAAGAAATTCCCTTCCCACCATCAATTCATACTTAGAGAGTTCCTAGATTACAGACACTATACAAAACGAATAAAATATAAAGGAACAGTATTTTAATAGCTTCTACTCAAAAGAGAAATATCAAATCACTGTTATATTTTAGCAAAAATGATTTTTTCATTCCCGTCTCTCCTACTTACCAGAATACAGGACTTAATCTGGAAAAATTTCTTAGATAAAATAATTTAGAGCTTAGTTTTTTTTCCCTTATACTACTTCTGAATGTTGTATCTCAGCAGCCTCTATAATCTTCTGAGATAATGTGGGCTACAGAGAAAAAGAAATCTGAGATGGGCTTAGCACAGAAGAGATATTAGTGCTTTACTTAGGCGTAACCTCGGGCAAGTCACTTGTTATTACTTGCTAAGGTTTCCTATTCATAAATGTTTGACACCCACATACACTACAGGGCTGTTGGAAAGGTTAGTGTGATAATGTTTGAGAAGTGCCTTCAACCACTAAACACTAAGGTGCTTAGAGCCAATTTAAGAGATCATCCTTTCAAATAAGACTCAGTAAACTCATCTCTCGTTCCTCTACTCAAAATATTAACAGGAGCTACAAAATGCCACACCTTAGCAGAATGAGCAGATTGTTCTTTAACATACCTCAGCTGCATAATCTGTGCAATTATGTCCCATTATCCTGCCTTTCCTCAAGCTGTTCAGTACCTAAAAGCTCTTCAAGCTTTACTATTCAAAAGCGGAACATGGGCCATCAATTTCTCCTTCTGTGTTGCTTCCAGTTACCACAGCCTAAAGAGATCTTCAAGGAAATAGTTATTCACATGGTACTCACTCCCATCAATAACTCATTACTTCCACAGTCTGCAAAGTCAATTGGACTGTGTTTACAAGACACAAACAAAGGTGGAACAGAGAAGGGGGCTATGCCACAAAACTTTATAAGTAGTATCAATGCCCGGCTGGTTTGACCGTAACTTCTCAGGTCTCAATTTGATTGCCTACTCTCCAGCCTCTCCTTGGTCTCTTTTTAATGCCTCTTTCCATCATACTAGCTTTAGTGCCTATAGTAACTATCTAATTAAGATCTTATTCATTAATCATATACCAATGTATTCACAAATGTGATTCTTCTTTTGTTTAAAAAGTAATTTTTTCTCAAACTCTTAAAATTAAATTTGGGGAAATTTTATAGTTTCATGTGATTACTCAAGACCCAAGCCTACCAAGTATAATAGAAATTCTTAGTATATGATTTGGTTATGAAATATGGTATGTGGTTAACCAAATATTCATCATATTAATGCATAATATCTATCAATGGGCTAGCAATTTACAAAGAATGAGAATATGATCAAATGTTTTTCATATCAAAATTAACCATACATTTTTTTCATTGGAAATATATTTCAAGATTATGATGAATCTCAAGGTTATCTTTATAGAACTATCATTACACCACAAACAGAAGTGGCACCTATTGTTAGTGGCCCCAGTTAATGAATTTCCTGTATCAATAACCCCTGCTCTGTCATTTTATAGGCTCCTCCTATTCAGGCTCTGGGTTCAGTCAGGTCACTTGATTTGGCCAATTGGACAGGATCAAGCTTGACACTCACAGAGACCTGAAAAAGTACTTGCACATTTTTGCTTTCTCTCTTGCTCTTCTGCCTTCAGGATGTGAACACTCCCAGGCTAGCCCACTGATGGGTGAGACATGCAGCACTGAGTCAACCCAATTTCCAGCAAAGCCTCAGCCATGTCAGAAAATGTAGCTGCCTTGCTGACCTGCTGCAGGCCATAGATGGCCTCACTGGTCCCAGTTCAGATCAGCAGAGCCATCCATCACATGACCCATTAATAAAAATAAATATTTACAATAGTATGCCACTTAGGTTCGAGGATAATGTGACAGCATCTTCATTGCCACGCATAACTGATACATGGAAGGATTATTAAATAAAGATTTGAGGTTAACAGAATGCCAGAACATGGAGTTCACAATGCCCAAATTAGTCTTGAAACCTGTTAGTACAAAATTCTCTTATGGAGCTACACAGTAACATATTATGAAACTTCAGAGGAAAAAAAAATATTAATCTAAAATGTTCTTTAAATGTCATTTTACCTTACTGAGCAATCAAACATGGCTTCTGAAAGTCACTCCACTTCCCTCTTTTTTCTCCTAAACAAATAGATATATGTGTAAAGCTAGGAAGACAGCTTGAAAGAATGGAAAGGTTTTCTTTGGGTTTTTTTTTTTTTTTTTTTTTATTTGCGGTACGCGGGCCTCTCACTGTTGTGGCCTCTCCCGTTGTGGAAAACAGGCTCTGGACGCGCAGGCTCAGCGGCCATGGCTCACGGGCCCAGCCGCTCCGCAGCACGTGGGATCTTCCCGGACCGGGGCACGAACCCGTGTCCCTTGCATCGGCAGGCGGACTCTCAACCACTGCGCCACCAGGGAAGGCCTGGAAAGTTTTTAAAAGCTGAGCAGTGAGGGAAGGTATGCCTCCAAAACAACTGTGCCTCTGCTGAGAACTCACACCCTGGATCCACTGAGAGATGAAAATGGCTGTGAAGGGGACCCCAGAAAATTTCTCTGACAACCTCGCTAAGACTGAAGAATGTGCACACCATCCCATCTTAGAGATGGTTGACTATGTTCTCCCCTGCACTGGGCTCTTTAAACAACAAGATTCCACTCAGTGTTCAGAATCTTTGCCCTTCCAGAAGCTCTGAAATGGAGCATCCCAATACCAAATCACCAAACCTCCCATGGTTATCCATGGGGTGCAAGATACCACCCAAGTTCAGCATCCTGCAAAGCCACATCAAAGGCTTGAATTTGGTAGCAGGCGACACTTCTTCGACTTTGAACTGTGCCTGGCTTTAAACTTGACTTGCTGTCTTGGAAAAGTAGGTGTCTCAGATGTCCTCTTAGTCAAGAGTTACAGTGAGCTGGAGGGGCATTCCTTTCTCAGGAAGATGAATGCAGTGATTGCTCTGTCATTCTCATCTACTTGATACTGAAGCCTCCAGTCAAGAACTTCACAATCCCCCTCCCCGCCCCACTGCTTCCATTACCTTAAAGTTAAGTCTCTTCTCTGAACAATTCACAGATACAGGCTTACTAATCCCTGCAAAGAAGTCACTGTAGTGTAGCTGTACTCTATAGTCTGAGGAGGAAAGACTGGAAATATAAAAGGCTTTTACCCCCAAAAAAGGTAAAAACAATGCTAAGAAAAAAATTTGGACCTTTTAACTCCCAGCCCAGTACTTTTGCTATAAACACTGGATGTTCGTTGCTGAAGAAACAGTGTAACAAAGAGTATACACTTGCCATTCACAAGTGGGAGGAAAATGTTATTTCTGGACCAGATGTACACACCTGATAAACATTTAATTGTAATGATCTTCCATTTAATCTTTTCTACAATCTTTTTAATTTTTAAGAAAAATATATATTTTATCCTGCTCCTCCCTCCTTTCCCAGCCTCTGTCATCTGTCTCCAGTTCTTTCTCCAACAGTATCAGCATTGGAAGAGGTTATCTAAAGGAAGTGACCACAGGTTGACCTACAAACTGGACCCAGGTAGCTGAAGGCTTCTCACCCTCCTCCCTGTCCTTGGGATGTAGATCCTGCCCACGGTTCCTACAGTAGGAGCCGTTTCAAGGATGCAGCCTTGGGAGAGTAAACTGTTGTTGAAACCATCTGGACAGTATATGTGACTGAACCGTGTTAAGACCTCTATATAAACTTTTTAGATTCTGGCTGGTGGGTGTGGAGATCTACTCATCTAGCAGCCACCCAAGACAAGCCTCATATGCAAGTTCTCTGGCTTATCAAAACTGCCACCTACCCAGGTGGAGTGGTCTGCCTCTTTCTTCTGTTTCTCCTTACCCTCCATTTATGGAGACCAGTTTCAGATTTCACCCAGGGAATTTCCAAAGTTGAGAACCAAAAATCAGGAGTTCCAATTACGATTTAGAACTTTATAAAAGCAAATTCATTACTGAAGAATTTATGCAAATGAATTTCCTCCTACCACCCCCCCCCCCCAACTTCCAGCCTTGGAGAGAAAGACTCCAAGGATCCAGGAAAAACTGTGCAAGAAGTTTATTCCAAAGTTTAACTGCCTGAACTTCACCGACTCTGAATATCACAGATGGATTTTAGAGAATGATGTGAACTCTCAAAATATACAAATTTTAAATATGCAAATTCATATGCCTTTCCTTTGGGGAAAAGTTAATGTATATAATAAAGATTAAAAATGAAGAAGAATGATATTTAAAGAACTTTGCATGCATGCCCATAATGAATTCATCACATATTTGTAAAGTACCACAATTATACTATTCTTACCAAAAAAAGTTTTCATAAATGCTCCTCTTAAAATAAAACTATTTGATTATGTTTTAGAAAGATTTGGCATATAGCATGCAGCTCCAACTTTTATCAGTATAACCCAAGAAAAATTTGCTGTACTGTGCTTCTGAATTTTATTTTATTTTCCAAGCAGCATCATACAACTACAGCAGAAAATACAGGTGTTACTGTATTTCAGTCTTCGTGGCTGATTTGACGTTAAGGTAAGTTTCAATTTTCAACTATCTTCTGACACAACCCAAGTTTCCCAGCCTCATCAAGCATTTGCATTCTAAACCCACCAATGTCTTGGAACACTCCCAAACCTATCACAATTTCATGAGTGATTTTTCCTACTGATAAATTCTCCCTGGTTAGAACAATCCACAGTGGAGTAATTTGGGAACTAGCTGCTTGGTCTAATTATTTGAAATACATTTTTGCTTAATAGCAATAAGAACACTGGAGTTTCTTAAAGGTTTCTATGACTAACATCAATTCAGAAATCATGCATTTGTGTGCCTACCCGCACCCCAGCACAACTGGAACACAGCCCAGCCACTCCCGAAACCAGGCTTTCCAAAGACACAATATACATTTTGATTTTGTTTTTCTGAGCATGTTCCCAATTTTCACTTTCAATAGGAATATTTTTAGAGATCATTGAAAGCAAAATGTCTTGAAAATGTCTTCAAAACTTCTCTAAGTTTCTTTCCAAATGTCATGATTTTTGGAAAAGACCACACCAAGTGGTAAAGAGATGGACAAGACTGCAAACACTTCTAAAATCTCTTTGGAGATATTCCATGTACCACATTATATATGAACTGAGAAATGAAACATCTGTGACTAATACAAAATTGAGTCTGTCTTAAATTATAATTAACAGCAATGAGAAAATGTTGCCTGTTCACTTCTTCAGAGAATAAGTCATCTTTTTACCATTAAAAAGCTTGAATCAATGATTATTATTTGTATAATTGCCCTGCCCCGTACTTTTCCAAATTGCAGCTCAAGACTCACAATAGAATAAGAACAATGAGAACTCTTACGACACTTTAATAAGGCCTTCACAAATTAGTTTTCAGAGGACTTTAAGCTCTCCATAATACTTAATCTGTAAGACCTCTTTTTGGCCTCATATCAAATATTCATACCATCTTTTCTTTGCACCAAACACTAAGTTGATAGAACTTAAGTTTCCAGCTTTAGAAAATATATAGTACTAATTTTTCTCCTGACAAAATTTCCAAGAGAATGTAACAAAGGAGAAGAGAATAAATTAAATTTCTTTGAGGACCCATGCTGAGGCCTCTAGGCTGTGCTCATGTAAGAGGAAATGAGCTCCAAGTATATCAGTGCTTCATCACAGAAATGGGCACCTGATCCCCAAAGACTCCCCAGCCTCTCCCCATTCCAACTTCACTAATACAGGCTCTTTCCTTTAAATAGTCTTGTCTACATTTGTCCTGCCAACGTTCTTCACAGTTTGGGACACATCACCCCTCCTTTCTAACTACTTAGTTGCAATGCATTCTTCAAAGCTAGCTCCAGTCTCGTCTTCCATTTGAAGTTTCTTTGACAACTGACAGTCTTGCTTTTTCTGTGAACTCTCTGTCCTCTGAATTCCTATTATAGCCCTATGGTCTTGCCTTCTTAAGTGTGTGAGTGCCATATCTCACCTCAACAAAAAGCTACTCGAAGGCAGGGTGTTGCCCTATTCTCCATTAATAAGAACAGCAATACCTGGTAGACCTGTGAAGACACCTTGGAAAACCATAAAATTACTTTTCAAATTTCAATCCCCTTACATATTCCTTTCTATTTGAGTTTCACAATAACTCTGTGAGATAAGCCAGGACAGTCTTTTAATAATCATATTGTGCAGATATGAGAAGTAAAAGTTAGATCTATTTAGTGACAAACCAATGGTACCCTTGCTGAGACTATAAACTAGGTCTAGGGTTCTTTTCACTAATAACAGTTCCAAAGTTTTCACATGAGAATAACTTTCAAATATCTAAAAATTCATAGACCCCAAAATAATTTTTGTTGCACTTAATTTATTTTCTACCCAGCCTCTGGTGATTACCTTCCAAATTCTCGAGCCCCTCTGACACCCAATAAAGTCTGCTCTGTCTGCCGTGCCTCTACCAACCTCAATTACCCTAGGCTCCCAAATCATTTTCAGTCTCTCAGCTATGGTCTGCCTGGCTGGCCCTCTTCCACTGCCAACTGGGACCCCGTGTAACATAAACCATAGTTTCACTTAAAAAATAATTTAACATCTTCCTACATCTTGGCATTCCAGACTATGAGAGTTGCTTGTCCCTGGGAAAGGGGGTTTCTGCATAGGTTCTCAAGGAGCTGATTCTCTGTATATTGAGCATAAGAATACGCACAGCAATATATTATAGGCTGGGGTCCTCAAAAAGTTTACCATTTTCAAAGAACACAGACACTCACGAGACAACTTTAATTCAAAATGCTATTAAGATAAACATAAGAAATTAATGCCTTGACACATTCTGTCTGCTCTTTGACAGCCATGTTTACTTCTATTCCCTCTTTCACTTCTCTAACTCTGCTGTCATCTCTGCTCTCTTCAAGGTCTTATTTGACTTGGGCTTTGAAGTATATAAAGAATGTTCATAGACATGAAATGGGGCAAGAACATTCTAGGTTTTGCAGGGCAAAGCAAGAAGCCTGAATGGAAAAGTACTCTACATTAGAGATTAGGGTCTGGCGTCACAGAGATCTGGGTTCTAATTCTGATTTTGGCAACTAGTTGTATGACTTTAGTCAAGCTGCCTAACGTCTCTGAACCCAAGTTTCTTTATCTGTATAATGGTCATAATACAATCACCTACCTTATTACTTTGAGTATTAAGTGAGATAGAGGGCTTCCCTGGTGGCGCCGTGGTTGAGAGTCCACCTGCCGATGCAGGGGACACGGGTTCGTGCCCCGGTCCGGGAAGATCCCACATGCCGCGGAGCGGCTGGGCCCGTAAGCCATGGCTGCTGAGCCTGCGCGTCCGGAGCCTGTGCTCCACAATGGGAGAGGCCACAACAGTGAGGGGCCCATGTACCGCAAAAAAAAAAAAAAAAGTGAGATAGAGCATCAAAAGTATTTAGCACAATACCTATCACATTTTTTGTTGTTGTTTGCTGGTTTGGCTGCACTGTGAAGCTTGTCAGATCTTGGTTCCCCTACCAGGGATTGAACCCTGGCCCTGGCAGCTAGAGCGTGGAGTGCTAACCACTGGACCACCAGGGAATTCCCCTTATCACATGTTTAATACCCAAACTATGTTGAATGGTGAGTAGAGAGATTTGACTAGAGTATAGGTGAATAACATTAACTGAGGGAGCGGGCACTATGCTCAGAGCCTTCTCACTTTATTCTGACTGCAGTGACAAGTCCAAGGCTTAGAGAAGTTAAGTATTGCCAATGTCACACATTTAAGCTGTAGAGCTCTTTAGCCTCCTGAACCTGCACCCTTATCAGTGCTTCCCTACTGTGCCCCAAAGATGTTATTAATCATGAAGACTTTGAAAGCCAGACCAAGAACTCTTAACTTCATTCTCGAGGCATAAGAACCCATTGCATATTTTTGTCAGGAAGCAATGTCTATCTAAATTTCAGAAGGGTATCTGGCATTCACACGAACAACTGGGTAAGAAGGACCAGTCAGAAAGCTATTGCACTAGCCTAAGCAAGAAGTGGTGAAGCCCTGACTTAAGCAGTAGGAGCCAAGTGTGGAAAGAAAACCAGAGAATGTGACCAAGGAAGGTCCTGAGCAATGTACAGTGGGAGATACAAAGATGGCGCAATGTGGTATAAGAAAGATATAAAAAATATGGGGAAAGCATCTCATCTCACCTTTGTCCATTCAGAAGCTCTTTCAAACCCTACCTCCTATAAAAGGTCTCTGCAAACTGTTGAGATGGACACCTTTGAGGTAAGTAGAATGGAGAAAACATACCTCTCTAGTAAATGGGCTTCTTTGAAGTTTTTTTTTCTAGTTGGTGTCAGCACCAGACAGTAAGATATCCTTGAAAGTTAGTGCTAGAGCTCATTAGTTGCATCCACCATTCAGGAAAGCTAAAAAGAAGAGAATATTAGGAGTCAAATGATCTGCTGTCCTTGCACCTCAAGCATGAAATAATGTGTGTGGCAGTGCTTTGAATACTAGAAGGTGTTATTGTAATGTAATGGCCAGTGACATCTCCGAGACACCTGAGAGGGACTGAATACAGTCTTATACCAGTCTCTGTGTATAAACTAATGGACTGCCTGATTATTACCCAAATCAGGTTTACCTGATTTCAACCATTTTCCCACTAGTACTCCCCTAAGATATTTATTCTTTCCAATATATCAGATTTTAAATATTAACTCTGGTGCCAAGTATTAAGATATTCACATTAAAATCACTGGCTTAAAGTTTAATTGTATTGATCTGATTTTTACAGGCAGCACTCCCCCAAAATATTAACTATGCTATGCTGCAATGCAACATTGACTCAAATTGGTATTGAACATAAAACCCAACCTGCAATAATGCAATCCGTAAACCCACAGAAGCAAAGACAAAGCATAATCGAGACTGAGTCTCAGCTCCTCCACTGCTGATTCCGTCTCTCTTTCACTGTCTCGGTGGCAGCCCGTTAAGGGGCCCTCAAGCAGTGAGGGGTGCCCCATTTACTGAGAAACTGAGGAATCAATCTGGACAGGAAATCATCATCAACTTCTGATGGATCGTCAGAGGCAGGTAAAAGTAACACAAAGTATGCAAGCCTGGGAAACAAATTAAGTAAAAAAATGCCTCCAGTTTTGGCTGAAGGCATTAACTTAGATGAACAACTACAAGAGAATCACTTATACTCATCTCAAACTTAATGACCAAAAATTAGATAATAATCTGACCCAACTCACCTCTGTGAAAGGGACAGAACTAAGTCTGGGAGCCACATGAGCAGGGTTCAAACCCAGGACCCTCCACTTGCTGACTATAAAAGTCTGGACAAATCACACTGTTAGCCATTATTTCCTCTGAAATTGGGAGAAATAATTTTTACTTCGTCAGCGCCATAACAAGGATTAAATGAGATAATGTGGTGAATGTACTTTGTACGAAAGATATTCAATAAATGTTATTTTCCTTCCTTCCTATTTTAAAGAGCTGTTATGGGAATCCAATTATAGTAGAAATGAATATACTTGAAAAAATTTTAAAGATCTATGCAAGTGCAAAGTATTATTATTATGATTATGATCCTTCAACTCAATTTTCTCATTTTATCCAGGCACTGGTGTTCTTTAAAAAAAAAATGGTTTGTGGATAAAAGACAAGCTGAGAAGAACAAAGTTAAAAAACTAATGCAGGGCTTCCCTGGTGGCGCAGTGGTTGAGAGTCTGCCTGCCGATGCAGGGGACACGGGTTTGTGCCCCAGTCCGGGAAGATCCCACATGCCGCGGAGCAGCTGGGCCCGTGAGCCATGGCCGCTGAGCCTGCGCGTCCGGAGCCTGTTTTCCACAACGGGAGAGGCCACAACAGTGAGAGGCCCGCGTACCGCAAAAAAAAAACCAACTAATGCAGACAGTAGAAAGCTGATGTTTCTTCATTCATTTCCAGCTTTGTGCTACTTGTTAAGTAAGCAAATAAAACCAAACCAATCAGTTCCAATTAACTTTCCTGGAAGTGAGGAACCAAAAATAAAAGAGCAAGTTATATACGTATTTTTTTAAAATTTCTCAGTGGTGAAAAAGTCCCTGAAGTCTGTACAGTAAAAAAAGTAGTATGCAATGACATCACTAACAGAATGCTAACTGCTATCTGAAACAACACTCTTAAGACCCTCTGGTGACGGGGAAAGAGCAAGATCTCTGGGTTTCTGTGGGTATTGCTCACAGTTGACTCATCCAATTGTTATTTGCAGGAGCGCTCAAGGAGCGCTGCTGTGTGGTTACCAAAAAAAAAAAAAAAGTGGATTTCTAAGGACTGCACCTTAAATTCTGCAGTAGTGATACCTCCAAAAATAGCAGTAAAAAGCAAGGGCTTCAATCTACTCATGGTGTGAAGCTATCAGTCCATTAGCATTTGTGTATCAGCAACTACCAGAAACAGCCTCAATAATGCCGCTGGTGGAATGACTATTCTTATAAAGATACACACATAAAAGGAACACCCACAATTGGACATGACCCTGGGAGCATAGGGAGAGAGACTGGAAGTCAGGACACTCAATTTAACTTCAGAAGAGACATTTATTTCAAGGCTTAAGTTTCAAGACACAACTAGTCCATTTCTTGTTTAAGAAAAAAAAAATTACTCTTTCTCTATATGCCTTTAAAAACAGAATTCTTCAGTACTGTCCTCAGAGAAGCTTAGCTGTACAGGAAAATAGATCTTTTCAATCCTGTAGAACTTCATTCTTCATTTAAAACATGAAGGAGAAGGAAATACGTGTCTAGCTTTAAAAGGTGTTAAGATACAGAGAACATTGCAAAATGGTCATTTTAACTTAAAAGCCAAACATTTTCTTCCTTCTATCAGTTTTCCCAATCAATTTCTTCTCTTCACCCACAAATACTGTTTTACCTCATCAAGGGTCCTATGTCTTCAAATCCAAACATATGGAATAGGTTGCCTTTTTCAATACCTTCATTTCTCAAGTAGGAAATACCTCACACATATTATTGAACCCAGCAATTCCTTGTCTAAATGTCATCATAATTCCATTGGATATGGAATTGTTAATGTTATCACCAATAAACAGGAAAATACTAGGTGAAAGGGAAACAAAATAGCATTGATGAGCTGTGCTCCAGTACTGTACATTAAAATTCTCTTCACTGTAGAGCTTTTTCATCTTTTGAAATCTGAGAAAGGGCTAAGATACATGCTAATTTTTTTTTAAGTTCACACCATTTAGCAAAACCATCCAAATCATTTTGGTGTACAGAGATTTTATTTCTAATCTTTCTGTGCAAAATGCTTTGTTAAATCCTGATGACAACTTTTATGCATAATGCATAAAATAAACTGTGCCAAAATCTAAGTCACTTTCAGAAGCATGTAAACCCCTTTAGAAGCAAAATGACATATTACAGGGCATGTCGTTGCACTACACTGGAAAAGCCACACAGCAAGGTTGACGGAAAGCACTGTGCTCTATATCATTATCTTCCAAATGTCTAATATGTGTGGCTACCTTGGTTTTCTTGCATTCAAAAGTGCGTGTTATTTCTTAAAAGAGTTTTCATATCTTGATGCCTCGTTTATGTACTACATAAATTCAACTCTTCTTCAACACTTCTGGGAATCTTCACACTTTAAAAAGACCAGATACTTATTTCATATATCCGAGAAAATCTTCTCACAGTCCAAAAAATAACTTAAAAAATGTTTGTGTGTGTGGTGAATTAGTATTTCTACACATGTATCTATCGTTTGATAAATCAGATAGGTAACTCCAGTTCAAATCTTACGGCTGTTTTTGCTTATTTAAAACCGTAAAAATAGAGACTGAGAAGGAAAAAGACTTAGCATTCAAAAGTAGGTACTATAAATCCTGTCATGCAAGAGCCAAATAAAAAAATAAATAAATAAAAATCAGAATAATAACAATGAATCACTAGCCAGTGTCACTAAAATGATTTGTTTTACTCCTCTAATCTTTACCGTATCTAAACTGACTATAATAAATGAATAATTGCTCTGAATACAGAGCAGTTAATTGAAAAACTGCACCAAGTATAAGACCAAGAAATCATAACACATAATACAAGGTTTCATCAGTGTTTAAGAACTTGTCTTTGTCAATATTTTTAAGGTTCAGTGTAAATGATACTGTTTACTACCATATATTACAAACCATCATGAATTATGTTAGATGTCCCATGAATATTAATAGTCTTAAGTTACAGGACATTTCATCAACACACATCAAGGTGTGAAATTCTGATGGAGTTTGGTTTCCTCCTGAAAGAAAAGGGTGTGATTTAAGTGAGCTTTATCTTGAAAGCCAAGTTTCCGAGGGCAGGCCCTATTCAAAAGGCATGTGTCAATTTGACAAAGGGTGGGCATCCCCTTGAATGTGGAAGGGGTGACATCTAGCTTACGGGCAGGTTGTTTTCCAAAGTTCTCCTCTAGACATTAATTTACCATTGTGTGTACCAAACAATTCAAATCCTGAGAGGGCGGTGGGTATTAGAATGCAGAAACAAAAACTGCATTGTTGATTTCAAGCAGTGCTGTCCTGGGACAGCACACATTTGTGATGGCATCCCACAGTAGACAAAATAAGAATTAGTTGAGGGAAAGCAAGGGGACAAAGACGAGTTGTTAATTATTTGGGCCAGTGGAAAATGTCCTTTCTGGAAAATCTTCGAAAACCTATAGCACCTGAATTTGCATGAAAGTTGTATTATGTGCATATTTCTTTATTGAAAATAAAGCACTTCTGGCTCAGTTCAATAATAACAGCTTACAGGAGAGTAATTGAAGTTATCCAATTCTCTTCCCTTTGAAAATGACCGACAGCACATACACACATAGACACATACAGAAAAATCTGTCCTGCCATTTTATTGAGACTGAAGTAAAAAGGAGTTGGGGTTAGGCACTGTGTGAGCATTTAACACACACCAAATGATGATATGGTTGGGGAAAATTATCCCTTTTTCTTCACATTCCTTTTCCAAATTCTCATCTTGCTCCACCCCCTGCTGAGTTCCTATTGACTTCAAAGAGAGGTCCATGGGGGTCCAGAGCAAGATGAGAATTAAGCCCCGCATGCATAATTTCTGTGGTCTCTTATTCATAACATACACAATAAGCACTGGATTTGAAAAGGCTCTAACAGAGGTTGATAATAGCTCCCGAACCATCAAGTATCTTCTTGGTATACTAAACGATATCACCAATTGTGCCAGTGGAAACACTGAACACTCTGAGGAAAAGACCATGCCAGGTCTTTATTATTATCCTCATCTATTGTTATTACTCTAGCTAAAAATAATAATATTTATGTTGTATTAGAATCACAATCTCATTACTGAAACTTTTATAAGACCACAGGCATGTCTGAATCTTTGTAATAAGGGGGCTGTACAGAAAATTCTGAAATCTGCTCCCAGGAAATCTCACTTATCCCAAGGTGCAAGAAGACGTCATGTGGACCAGCATACAACAGCAATAACACAAAATTACTGTGAACAATGATGAAGAAATAATAGGTGGGATGAAGTCTGTTTTTAGAATACTGGTAAGGAAGACAAGTTAGTCTATTCTGGGGCTACAAATGACATCGATGACATTAGAAGGAAAAGTTGAGAGCTAATGCTGGGGTGAGGCTGGAGGATGCACCAGCAAATTACAGCATTGTGAAAAGAATAATATGGGGAGGTGAGAATGTAGAAGTAATAATGCCAAGTCACAACCTAATGGAATCTGACCATCTTGGGAAGCAAGACTCTATACCATGACATTAGTTTATTACTCACAGATGAAAGCATTCAGTCAAGTACAGACAAATGAGGAGCAGGTAAAGATAAATCAGTCTCCCTAGTATATGTTTGGTCCATCATTATTTCATCCTACAAAGTTTTTACCTAGGTATGTGGCTAATCTAATATTGCCTCTTATTTTTCACTGTCCTGTATTTAAAGGATAATTTGCTTTCTCAAATATTGATGCCTTACTATCTATACTACACTATCAAAGACAGACAAGAATGTGGATTTGCTGAGCAACTCATTTTCTTACATAATTTTTAGATAATCATTTTGACGTTTCTTGGTATCCAGGATCCTCAAAAGCAGCTGATAGCTCATCCCACTTGAAGTATATTTATAACTTCGATGGGCAGCCAAAGTGCTCTCCCCTATTTATAGATAAGGCCTGCAACTTACAGAAGGTAGTCAACAAAAATTACAATGATGCCACAAATCTAGGAAGCACTTTATGGTTTGTTTACAAAGACGTTTCACATATTTTATTTCATTTGTTCCTCTCAACAATACTGTAGGTCAGTTGGAGAGAATAAAGTGGAACTTCTAATTACCAGGGCAGCTTCCAACAGACCTGTTTGCCCTAGCAGATAAGGCACATAATTAAGAATTAGACATATTGCTTCTTTTGCCACTGACTTCACTTTCCTGGATATCTCACAGTATCCTTAGCATGTGACCTTTTTCTCAGCTTTCAGCATTGCTACTTTCACAAATAAATGCAAAAAGGAAAAAAATGACAGTAATTCAGAGATGCTATATAGGTGTTGGGCTAGTAGTGTATATACTCTGCTTTCACTTCTTTGAGGTGAACATTATGCCAACATAATGTCATCTGTTGTTCTAGCTCTATGATTCAATAACGCATGATTCTGAGGACTAAACAGGGAAAACCAGGCTTGCTTGATATCCACCTGTTTTTCCCTCCTGATTCATTATTTAAAATGAAATCCATGGACATATAGTTCTATGGGTCCCCAGCACCTGACTAAGCACTTAGTACAGAGTAGGTAATCAATAAATACCTTTAAAATGAATGAATCAGTCAATGTGTGTATTGTGTGCAGAGACACTTTTTTAAAACAATTATATGATTCATTTGCCTTTAAGACATTACTCTCAACTTGAAGCCAATTTAAAATTTTAGGCTCTATGATTTGTTTTACTGATGGGCCCCACTACCATAGGCATTTGAAGGTGGACCCAAAAAGAAGAATTTAAAACAAAGGCATAGAATTATAACCCAGGCTTTTTCCTAGTCCATCAGGAAAGATGTCTTTTCTTAAGGAGGCCTTTTCCCCTTGTCTCTGTGGTTGAAGAATCTGTAACAAACACAACACACAGGCAAAAATCACATGTAAATGGTTGAAGCACATGGCATGCAACTGTCTCACATTCTCACAGCCTTAAGTAGTAGGAGATTATCCTTTTATCGAGGATAATTTTATTTTTCACTAGATATCTATCAAAGGAAAGATTACAACATAGCAGCTGGAACGCTGGAACCTACATAATGTCGTGTGCATTTTAATCATGTTGGATAAAACACTCTTTCTATGGATATCAATTATACTAATGACTCATATAATACTCTCATGTGCCTACGGGATATGTATTGTCACCTCTCTTTTGTCATAAAAATAGGTAGTAGCTCTGGATCCACACTGAAGTGGTTGCTTTCATTTTTATATAATGAATGAGTAACACTGTAAAAAAAGACATTTTATCCCATATTAGTTTAACAGAGTGAAGAGATTTCACATATGACAGTGCTAAATATACTCTTAAGCTGCTAATAAAGCCAAAGCCTGTGGGGAAAAATCCTAATGACGAGCAATGCCAGAAGTTTGTGTTTCTGAAACGACAGCAAAAATGTTCCACTTAAGTATAATTTCTAAATATCTTAAAAAGGAACTGGGATTTCTAATAATTTCATTTCTAATAAATCTCCCTAGTCAATTTGGAATCATTTTATTTGCAATAAATCTCCTCAGTCAGCCTAAAAGATAAGCACACTTTTTTTTTTCTATTCCCAGAGTGCAGTGTTATGGAGGAAGCTTCCTTTAATGTGTCCTTAAAATTAATAATGACAAGGGAAGGTATGATTCATAGCCAGACTACTACAGGCTTCCTATTTGTCAACAGAACACAAATTTCTGCTAGAATGGTTGAAGATTATTCACCTAAAAATAAATAAAGGAACACGTGACCAAATTCCTCAGGTTGTGTTCTAGAAATGCCTCATCTGAGGGTCCATTATGTTCCCATTCTTTAGAGTACCTGCTAGCAATGCTGGAATTAAGGCTTTATGAGAATTTCCATTATAAACTTCTAGTTTTCAGGTTTCAGTCATAAAAATGTGCTCAAAGCTGAACCTTGGCAAAGCAATTTAAAGACAAGAAAAAAACTTTTACCTGGTCATTTTTAAGTTACACAACTATAAAAATATACAGCTAGGAAGGTATCTCAGAAGCGTTCCCCTTACTAATAGTTTTGAAGGCATATGATTTTAATTATGTAGAAAACTGGTCGATTGGTCCACAGCATAGTCAGAATATTTGGGGTAGTTTGAAGGAAAAGGTAAAATAATGAAGTTATTTAAATTCCACCTAGAAGCTTTTAGATGTGCATTTTAAATGTCATATTCTCTTCAGTTCACCAGAGTTTTTAAAAAAACACTGGATCATCGCTTGCTTCTCCTTTTGTTCAACAAAATATTGTATCAATCTGAAAAGAACTTGGAAAATTCTCTCTAATTTAAGTACTGACATTTATAAGATACGTATACATTTAATTATTTATGTAGCAAAATGGAATGACCTGTATTAATAGAAGTTCCTGGTTTCTACAATTTCTCTTTACAAAAATTTCCTCTAAATTTTGTGGGTAACTCATTTAAATATGTCAATAGAACCATTTCAACACTAAATCTTCAAGTACATATTGAGCGTTTCTTGGACTCTCTTCATACAATCAAATAGAATATTTGTTAATGGATTATATCCCCTGTTCAAGTTTGATGGCCATTGGAAGTACTGATGCTTTTGCCTCAGCCATCCAAATCTTAATACATAAACATGAGGACTAAGAAGAATTTTGTAAGGCAAAAGTCTTTGTAACTTAAATTTCTTCCCTTTCCCCCAAAATGGAGACATTAATTCCTTGATAATTATATATTTAATTTTTGACTATTCAAGACTTATTCTGAATGCTCATGAAGTGGTTATTTTTCTTAATTTTGCTCATGTGCACTGTGAGATCTGTATGTTGCAAGAATGACTTAGCTGGTGAGTGAGCCAAGCCAGCTGCTCCGAATCTTTATCCTAACCTCGCTTTCTTTTCTAATCACTTTTATGTATCCAGTAATAATATGTTTGTTTCTTGTGAAAAATATCCCTTAAAATAAAGGTAACTGGGGGCTTCCCTGGTGGCGCATTGGTTGAGAGTCCGCCTGCCAATGCAGGGGACGCAGGTTCGTGCCCCGGTCCGGGAAGATCCCACATGCCGCGGAGCGGCTGGGCCCATGAGCCATGGCCGCTGAGCCTGAGCTCCGCAATGCGAGAGCCCACAACAGTGAGAGGCCCACGTACCGCATAGAAAGAAAAAAAAAACAAAACAAAACGGTAACTGGTATTGAAAGTAACACAGGCTAAAAAGTAATAATTATTAGTCATAAAACAGAGCAATAGAGTATAGTGTCTTTGGAATTATACTGCCTGGATTCAAATCCCAGATTCATTCATTTCCTATTTGTGTGACTCCGGGCACATTATTTAATTATTCTAAAGCTCAAGTTCCTTATTTGAAAAAAAGGAGATAGAAATAATAATAAGGCTTCCTCATAAGGTTTCTGTGAGAATTGAGTTTCAGAGCTTATCAGACTGACCCATGATAGGTGCTAGTGACCTATTATTATAATTATTACTACCGTCACCATCGTTATCATCATCAGCCTCATCAAGGAGAAATATATAGAGGAGTTGGCTCTAAATATCTCCCACCAAGACATCCTAAGATTTTACAGCTCCCACAGTCTATGGGTTTTTACCCCATCTCCTTTTTTTTTTTTAACTTCTTTTTGGTTTCTTTATGCTCACTCTCAGGCAACCCTTTAAATCTTAACTTTCAAGCACAACAACTTGCCCTTCTCAAAGGAAGCCAAGGGTTTCATATCCACCTACTAGTCAACAGCAGGAATAGTTCGCAGCTTGGATAAAGATTTAGAAATCATACTTGTCAAATTGGTATATGACACAAAGTTGGCAGGAATCACTAATCTGCAAGATGACAAAAGCAAAATTACAAAGAACCTGACAGACAAAAATGATAGGTAGAACCTAACACAGTGGTCAAGTCACATTTGGAATATTGGGTTAGTTCTGGGCAAGAGCAAACTAAATTGCATCTAAAAAACAATCTGAATGATGAGAGGACATAAAAACCCCAATATCTGAGGAAAGACTAAAGTATTTGTGACCATTTTTCCCAGATGAAGACTGAGGAGTCAAGCATACCTTTTTCCAAATATCTAAAACGCTATGATTTGGAATAGTGACTGTTCTTATTCTTCGTATTTCCGTGAAGTTTGACCAGGGCTAGTGGATACAAATTGGAGGTGGATTTCAAATCATTAAAAAATGTTTTTTCCAAACTATTAGATATTTCTTTAAAAAAATGATTACGCTCATGAAGGGCTGTATTCCCAGTTTTCTCACCTTGATATTTTATTTCTATTTTTATTGGGCAACGCCAATGACTCCCACATGCCATGTATGCTGACCTCTCCCCTGACCTCTAGATCCAAATGTTCACTGGACTTCCAATAGGCCCCTCAAAGCAGATTCACTATCTGAATACCCGAATATGCTTCTATTCTGGGCTGCTTAGTTCGCTTCTCAGTCACCTAAGAAGAAACTTGAAGGGCCCCACTTCTCCGCTTTTCTTGATGGTGGTGATGATGGTGATGATGATGATGGCAACTACTTTCCATTGAGTTTTTGCTATCTGTAGTCAATGTGCTAAATTTTACATAAATTATATAATCTTTACAGCAATTTTTTAAAGTGTGCATTATTATTCTCATTTTATAGGGGAAGCTGAAGTCTTAATAGGGTAAGTAGCAGAACCTGGATTTGTAGTCAAGGGTATCTGACTCTGAAGTCTATATGATTATTCCCTCTCCTATACAGCCTTTCCAATTATTTATCTACTCTACCTCAGAATGTTTCTCCCTGCAGGGCTTCTCATTTTTCATCCCTCTGCAAGCAAGGGAACTCTGGCTCTTCACGTGGCTGTCTTTTTCTCTCAACCTTCATGTGGCAACTTATATGTCATCCTAACTGAGAAGACCCCCTTACCCCTTACCCTCATGGTACCCTGACCATAGTGTTCATCATCATTAGTTTTCCTTTAATATCTGCTTACTTGTTTATTGCCCAATTCCCTTAAAAAAATAGAAATTCCATGGGGGAGAACTTGCTATCTCAGTCTTCTCTGACTCTCCAGCACCTAGCTTGCACTCAATCAGCATTTGTTGATGGATTGGTTGATGCAATATGGTTTTTACCCCATCCCCTCATGTGTAGTCTTTCCACCACTTAACATGGTTCAAGCCTTTATCATCTCATTTGGGCAACACTAACAGTCAGCCGTCTTGGATCCAGTTTCTTCTAACTTGAGTACAGATACACAAAGAATCATGTCCCCTGCTCAAAAATCTTCCATGGCTAGTCTTTGACTACAGAATAAGACTAAACTTCTTAACATGACATTGAAAATTTTGTATTAACACCATCTACTGCCTTCTATGTTCCTCACTACCAGTGTTATCTGAGCAAGCTGTATAATTTCATGTCCTCATATCTATTCAATGCTGCTTTGTCCCAGAAACTCTTTTTTCCCTCTCCTGAAAAAAAAATCCATTCTTTAGGAATCACCTCTTCCACAAAGATTTACCTGGTTCCACCCTCCAGAGAAAAGTTAAACATTTCCCCACCCCCATATATTTCCATTGTATTTTATCTATTGTTTTTATATTTGTGGAATTAAATTACAGTTAATTATGTACTTTTCTTGTCTTCTCAACTAGATTTAAGATTACATAAGTGACATATAATAAATGCTTAATAAATGACTAAATTTTGAATAAAGGAGAAAGTTGAAGTAGGTGATATCTAACACCCTTTCATATTTGATATTTTATATATCTTTAATGATTCTATTATTTTAAAAATGGAAACTATTTTGGTAGCCCATGTCAGATTCTTTTATTTTTGATCCATGTCTACTCATTAAAAGCAGTTAATGTTAAAAAAAAATATCTATAGTGCCAAAAGTGGGGAGGGGATTCAGATTAAAAAATTCTTAGGTTGTTTAATGTTGACACCTATTAAGCAACTACATTTTTCATTTAAATTAAAAATCTCCTCATACATTTCTGGTGGAAATTTAAATTGACAAATCTATTTGGAGGACAAGCTGGCAATATGTATCAAGAGTTCTATAAATGTTTATGGTCTTTGACCCAACATTTGACATCTAGGAAATGATAAACTGGGGAAAACAAAGGTACAAAATCAATTGTGTCATCAATTTACTATTGTATTATATATTTTATACTAAAATAGCCAAATAAAATTGGAACCAAAAGTTCAATAACAAGAATATGAAGAATATTTAAATAAATTAGCATATCGCCATACAACTAGAATACATTTTTTGAATAATGAAGGACACAAAAAACTAATCGTTACAATGTGAAAACAGTAGCAAATAGTGTTTACCATATAATCCCAAATATATATGTATGTATACAGACATACATATACATATACACACGTATAAATACATACATATATGCACGTGTGTGTGTGGAGGGGAGGGAAGGGGACATTAATATATAATCTCCAGGTGATGAGACTATGTACAATTATTATTTTCTTTATTATTTATTTCTTTATTTTTCTTCTTTCTGTATTTTCCAATGACAAAAATGAATAGATATTCCTTACGCATAAGATTTTTAAAATTATTTTAAAAGTTTTTGCACCCAGTCTGATTGACACCAAGACAATCTAAAGTACGTTTAACTATCTAGAATCCTCCCTGTATTGAAGCCTAGTAGGACTGTTAGCTAACCACACACTGTAAATTCTGTTTCAAACAAATGTATACTTGACACAAAACACCTTCCATGCAGCATAAGTTATAAAATGTATTATGAAAAATTAATACATTTTAACCAAAGAGCTCAGTAAAAAGTGGTGTAAAGAAGAGGGTAAATCTAATAAAGAAAGAGCATACATACTTTTTGGATGAAGTTGATATACGAAAGTGATGAATGGTTAATATAATGTGCCAAGGAGAGAGGGACATGTGTGGGAGAGATGCCCTAATATAATATGTATACATATTCATATCTGAGTAGAAAAAGCAAAATAAATCCCATCTGTTTTCACCCTCTTTTTATTCTCTTCAGTTCCTCAAACAGCTGGTTACACAACAGTGTACTTTCTTGGCGATCTCTCATTGGAGGAGGCTTCCATTATTACCTTGATAAACCAGAGATGGCTAATGGGACCAATCCAAGGGGACAGCCACTGTCACAGCTTAAGCACATATTTCCTGACATAATGAGTGGTCCTGGGTTACTAATTCAGTCTTTAGTTTATTGTTCCTGCCAGGCACATTTTGTCTAACTTTAATTATAAACTATTAAAGTGTCAGGACACTTGCAACAAACTCCTGTCTCAAATAAGGTGGTAGAAGGCAAGAGACTCACACAGATTGATCTCATTGCAGTTACAACTTCAAGCATACTGTGTGAATAGTTTGATGTTATTAAGTTATCATCACCCAAAGTATCTGCAAGACTAAACTATAACAGCAAATAAAGATTTTTGAATATTTCTATTTCATTCCTATAAATAATGTGTTCTTTCTGACTCAAGTCAGATGGCCACCATCTCGATGCTCCCAGGATGTTCCTGGGTAATGACTTTAGTGTTTGTGGGTCAGTTGAAAATTCCTTCCACAAGCAATATTCAAAGATAACATGCTGCAATGGGAAGAACACTGTAGGAACAATAAGATCTGGGTTTGTGTTCCACCTCAACTCCTAATCAATTGCGTGATCTAGGACATGTCATTTAGCCAATTCACCTTCAAATTTAATATCTAAAAAAACTAAAATGGAGTGGAACCCTAGAAGTCTCTGCTTCCACCTCAGTGGTTCTTAACCAGGCATGCCCCCCCTCCCCCATCCACCCAAGGGACATTTGGCAAAGTTGGGAGACATTTTTGGTTGTCACCATTTGGTGAGAGAGCTACTGACAGCTAATGGGTAGACGCCAGGGATGCTGCTAAACAGCCTACAATGCCTAGGATAGCTCCCTACAACAAAGAATTATCTGGCCCAAAATGTCAATAGTACAATATTGAGAAACCCTGCTCTTAACCTCTAGTTGCACCATATCATAGAAGAGAAATGTCAAATGACTGATACATCAGAACTTTGGATTCTAGACTTGCTCAGGTGATGGTTTGTGAACATCTTCTAAAAGACGGAAACAATTTAGAAAAGTCTAGAACATCATCATTTGTTTCAACTGTCACAACTGTTTAATTTAATATGTACTTAATCATGTAAAATTAGTCTTCTAGACTTTAAAGCACCAGTGACATTTTCTCCTATCTCAGTAAGGGCAGTTGAAAAATCTGTTTTCAAGTCACCAAAACTCTTAGCATCATGAATGTGATACAATTTGGAAATTGATGTGGGCTTATCTATCAGTCTATTTAAAGAGTTGACCATCTACTTGGTTATTTTGCCTAACTATGGGCTTTGTTATTTCTTGGCTATTTTTTTCTAATACTAAGGTTGTCAATGGCCTCATATTATTGCAGTAATATGAGGATTAGATGATAACATATTCTTGGAATTTCATCCCTAAAAGGGCTAAAGAAGATTCTAATGTAAATGATCATTAATTAAATGTGAAGATTAGGGAAAGTCCACAGTTAAGAATCTTCTTTAAAAATTATTTTAAAGCCAGAGTTTTATGAGATTAAAAAAGACACATGTAAAAGATTATATTTGTTAATTCATTTGTTTTCCTTTCTTTAACAGGAGAAGAGTGAAAAATCTATTATTTACACTAATGTACACTGTAGTTCAATATGTCCTTTGAAAATAAGATGGAGAAAAAATTCTGTCTTATTTTTTTTAAATTGTAACAATTTTGAAATAATTCTATCACCATGGATCCTCACTAAGTATAGATTCATAATGGAAGTTTCTATTACTCACCTTGAGGATTTCAGCAGAGATGCTGTCAACTTCAAAGATCTTGTTTTCAGTTGGCTTCTGGTGTTGCCACATCCTAGCAATGTGGTGAAAGGAAGGGAAAATTTGCCTCAGATTAGAATTTCCAAGATAGAGTTGCAAACACATATCTCAACAAGAGTCTTAACTAAGTAGGTTTTCTGGAAGTCCTTCAATAAACACAGAATGATTTTTTCACATTGATCAGTTTAGACCTCAATGAGTCCCCGAGCGTGAGAACTATAGAAAGTTGTAGAAAAAACAATGAACTTGTATATTGTAGGAATCAGAGAATTATTGGATAAATATATACATATCTGATCATCCTACCATTTGTTTTTTATGTCCTAGGCTTTCGTTTGAAACTCTGCGTAGATAGTTCCATTTCTTTCACTTATAGTTTATGCAATTTTAGCAAGCTCTAAAAGCCTTGTACTAACAGTCAATCAACTCTTAAAGTGCTTCGTCATCCTTGTCAAATCAGTCTTAATGTTTCTTGGCAGAAAATCCAATTGTTTCCATAATGGTGGACTTAAAGAAACCCCAAGTTAATGCTGAGGAGGACCCTCCATTTTCTAAAAGAAAGACTGGTACAAATGCTTTGACTTCATTTGTGTGCTCAACCTTCAGTCGTTTGACAGTGTAAATTTTGCTATGCCAGTCTGACATCATAGAGCACTGTACTAGAGGATCAAAAAATCTTCCTTAGAATAACGGCTCTGTCATTTAATAGCGGTGGGTCTTTGGGTATATTACTTCACGTCACTGAGTCTTAGTTACCATTATGGGATAACAACACCTAATTTACAGGGTTATTGTTGGCAGTTAATGGAAAAATGTTGTGAAAGTACTTTGTATATTGCAAATCACTATACAACTGTCAGTTATATTACAATTTCTGTCTTTAAGAATACATTGAATGTATACATTGAGCAAACTAATCGAAGGGTAGTTGTAGAACACACACCACTGTGACCCTGTGCATTAACATTATAACAGTACAGTCTTTCCCAAGATAACAACCTATTCCATAAACTGAGGTTGGAGGAAGAACTAGCTTCTACTCCCCAAGAAGGTTAATGTCTTTTTTTTCCCTTAATATAAAATATGTAGCAAGAGGATGACCACATGAGCTTCTATTTTTATGCAAATATAGAAGGGAAAAGAGTTGATAAACTAAGGGTATACAATAAGAAGGGATCCTTTCCAGGAGAGATATCACTGCTGAGGAATGTGGTTCCTGGTATTCAGAAGTCGGGCTTAGATACATATTTTTGTAGAAACAACGTTAGGTGTAATAAATACAGTTGAAATAAGATTTGCCATCATTGTTATACTTCTTGTTTCCAATAATGTGTACAAGAGGACTTTGTAAATAGCCTTTGAACCTAACATCACACATGACATTCTTTCTATAGGAAAATGTGTTTAAAATACAAACAAATAAGTTTAAATTAACATTTAGAGTTCAACTCCACTCAAAGTTAGGAATTGATTGTATAATCAATTAAGTATAAATTATATTGCAAATTCTACCAGGATTAGATTTCCTGAGGATAGAATCAAGGACTAGCTTGCTAGTGAATTCATAATGGTGAATAGCTGCCCCATGATGCTCTACTGAGAATCCTGATTTCATGGAAATGGTCCGTGTCTGCTTTGGTACACATCATCTTTCTTTGAGTGTTTTATTACCTTGTATTGTGCTTATCTGATGAACTAGTGTTTTAATACAATATTCCACTTGCTTGAATAAAGGAAGAGGTCAAAGAAATTGACATTTTCCTTCTTCAATTACCAATGACGCCACTCTTAAACCTTAGTACTCTTTACAGCCTGATGTGAATATTACTAAATAAATCTCTTTTCAGAAGTACTAATAAATTAATGACTATAGTCCAGATAATCTTATCATCTCAGCTGTTTCTATCAACGCCAATTAATATTCGTGACTGAATTGGTTGTATGGGGATGTAAAAGGACTCTTATGAGTACCAATATTATTGTGTCACATTAGAGTCTGCTTATTTTAGCACTATAGACCCAACCTAATTCTGTTTTTCCAGAAAAGAAATCATAAATACTGGCATTAACTTTAGTATATATTTTGTGGTTTCCTAATTTGCCACGTAGCTTGCTAAATATGCCATTGTGCCTTTGCAAATTCTGTTCCCTTTGCCTGGAACCCTTCCTTCCTTGCCTCTCAGGGGAACTCCCCCTCTTCCTCTCAGAGTGTGTTCAAACACAAGCTAATCTACATGGTCTTCCCTACTCCCTCCACTCCTCGCCCAGCCCAAACACAATCTCACTTGCTCCACGTCCTGTTTCCCAGAGCAATTTGCCTTTACCTCCACTAGCACCTACGTTACTTTATAAATACTTGTTTACAGACCATTTGCTGAAGGCAGGGAATATATTATTCATCTACAGTAACTATAGAAAAAAGTGAATCAAGTAAATAATCATTCTTTTTGGACTACAAGTGATACCGAGAGTCAAGCATTGTGCTTATAATGTTTTAGCTTCCTGAGAGTTTCACAGGTCTCATAGGGTATTCATTAATCTGATCCATTTTTTTTCATTCATTGAATCATTTGAGAGGTAGTTGTGGTAGCTGTGGTTTCGGTATATCCATTGCATGGACAGGAGACAATGGACCCTGCACTATTCTTTTATTTTATTTTATTTTTTATTCGGTGCGCGGGCCTCTCACTGTTGTGGCCTCTCCCGTTGTGGTGCACAGGCTCCGGACATGCAGGCCCAGCAGCCATGGCTCACGGGCCCAGCTGCTCCGCGGCATGTGGGATCTTCCCGGACCGGGGCACGAACCCGCGTCCCCTGCATTGGCAGGCAGACTCTCAACCACTGCGCCACCAGGGAAGCCCGACCCTGCATTATTCTTATCCCCCTACCTTATTTGTAACAGCGATATCTTGAGTCTCTCACAGGAATCCTCAAGCCGTTGATTCTACTCTGATGGTTCCCAATAATAGGTCAGTTGCAGACTTGAGGAGATTGGTTAGACTCTCAACAATTCTACTCACTATCTGTGTAAACTTGAGAAAGTTACTTAACCTCTCGAGGTCTCACATCTGTAAAATGAGGATGGTACCTATTTCACACAATTCTTGTAAGTAAGACAACTTGTATAAACCCCCCAGAGGGTGCCTGCATGTGGCGGGAATCATTAAGGGTTAGTTCTATCTGCCTGCTTCCCTCTCCATTCCTGTCCTCCTTCAATAGCTACATTTGATGTAACCATGTTGGACATAATCCTCCTAATGGCCACTATAATTCTACCAAGGGAGAAAATGTAAATATAAAAGTGGACATTTCTAAAAACATGGATTAAGTCACCTGCATTTGAAAATGATCTATAATTCCAAATACCTCATTCATTCATTTATTCATTCGAGAATATTTTACTGAATGTCTGACATGTGCCAGGATTTTCTAGCTTTGAATATATAGTAATTAATGGCAGACAATATTCCTTACCCTCATAGGGCATTTAGTCTACTGGTCTTCAAACTATGAAGAAACAAAATGCTTGAGTTTATGTAGAAAGCTGAGGAATAGTTTATATTTTCTAATCATGAAAGTTTTATTGTTTCTTAACTGAGATAGAATTTTCATGTTGGATTATTTCCCAATAACATATTTTAAAGGTTATCACAATGTCTTGCACATAGTGGTTGCTCAAAAAATATTTATTGAATTAATGAAGTTTTAGAAAGCTTTCATTTACTTTAGCTTTAAAATGTCCATGAAGATATAACAAGTCCAAAAAGATCTTAGAAATAGTCACTGAATGTTGACTGAGGAGCAAAGAATGTGAATTTCACACATCATGCCAGCTTTCCCGCCTCCAGTGGGAAAAACAGACAGGTTGGCTATCTAAATAAATAAAAGTTTTTCACAGCTGGTGATTTTTGATATTTAATTATGAGATGAGAAGGAACTGCTTTTCTTACCAAAGAGGAACATGAATTGGTCTGACCCACTGGAAAGATTTGAAAAGCATATTTTACTGAGAATAAGTTACACAAGAGAAAAAGGAAAAAAAAATCCACCCACTGGTACATGAGCATACTAAACATTCATTCCATTGAGCTTACTGTCAACTTCCTCCTTTTGCTTCTGTGAAGAGATTTGGGAGCCTTTCTATTTTGTTCTGTTGTAGCTAGGATGGCTAATGGTGCTTCATTGAGTCTCACTGCACTTAGGATGTATCTGTATTTCTGCAGGGAGTGAGGAGTCTCTCACTGCATCAGATGATGAAGAATACCCTTGTTCCAGTACCCACACGGCATTATACAGTGCTCACTGAGGCAACACTACCTTCATGCTCTGCACTGGAACAATGATAAAATTTGGGAGCTATATGTGTACTTAGGATTTCTTAGTTGTTTGATCACATTGATGAAGGGATATGCAATCAATCTCCCCCTAAGACAGTGAGTGGTATCGGCCATAACTCATTACCCCGTCAAGGATTTGGCATTTCAATCGATGGGAAATGATGTGTGATCATTCTAATTTATTATACATCATTTCCCATCAATCGACGAGCTGAAGCCTTGACATAATAAGTACTTACAGACACTGTCAATCATTCTCGGTCCAAATACCTCCCAGTGCTGCCTTTTGGGATATCCTCAAATAGTCATGAAAATGGGATGTGCCCCCAAATCTCAAATGCAATGATTTCATCCAGCAAAAGATTTTGAGATGACCTCCTCTGGTAATTCAATCAGTCCACCAAGCTAAAGGGGATGAAACTGATGAATATTTTGATTAGCCATGATTTTCCTCCCAACCAGTCCAAATGGGATTCAAAGCATGGTGGTGTTGCCAGAATCAGAGGGGTACACATCAGTCTTTGAAAAATGCCAATCTTCTCAACCTACCTCATCTAAAAATATTTACTATCTCCTGAGTACATTTTGGAATAATGTCAAAGCACATTTATTTTCTTGCCTTTTGTCATTGTGGGGAATGATATCACAAGAGAGCAGATCACCAAATAGTATCAGGATAGCAGAGCTCATGAATTTCTAGTCCTTTTATTTTTCTAATTTTATTTATTTATTTAACGCTTTACAATGTTGTGTTAGTTTCTGCTGTACAACGATGTGAATCAGCTATATGTATACATATACCTCCTCCCTCTTGGACCTCCCTACCCACCCCCATCCATCTAGATCACCACAGAGCACCAAGCTGAGCTCCCTGCACTATACAGCAAGTTCCCACTAGCTATCCGTTTTACACATGGCGGTGCACATACGTCAATCCTAATCTCCCAATTCATCCCACCCCCTGCTCTGTTTCCACCCATCCACTCCCTACGTCTGTGTCTCTATACCTACCCTGTGAATAGGTTCATCTGTACCATTTTTCTAGATTCCACATACATGCGTTAATATACAATATTTGTTTTTCTCTTTCTGATTTCACTCTGTATGACAGACTCTAGGTCCATCAACATCTCTACAAATGACCCAGTTTTGTTCCTTTTTATGGCTGAGTAGTATTCCATTGTATATATGTACCACATCTTCTTTATGCATTCATCTCAATGGACATTTAGGTTGCTTCCATGTCCTGGCTATTGTAAATAGTGCTGCAATGAACATTGGGGTGTGTCTTTTTGAACTATGGTTTTCTCAGGGTATACGCTCAGTAGTTGGATTGCTGGGTCATATAGTAGTTCTATTTTTACTTTTTTAAGGAACCTCCATACTGTTCTCCATAGTGGCTGTATCAATTTACATTCCCACCAACAGTGCAAGAGGGTTCCCTTTTCTCCACACCCTCTCCAGGATTTATTGTTCGTAGACTTTTTGATGATGGCCATTCTGACCGGTGTGAGGTAATTTTGTAGTTTTGATCTGGATTTCTCTAATAATTAGTGATGTTGAGCAACTTTTCATGTGTCTCTTGGCCATCTGTATGTCTTCTTTGGAGAAATGCCTATTTAGGTCTTCCACCCATCTTTTGATTGGGTTGTTTATTTTTTTGAAATTGAGCTTCATGAGCTGTTTGTATATTTTGGAGATTAATCCTTGTCAGTTGCTTCATTAGCAAATATTTTCTCCCATTCTGAGGGTTGTCTTTTTGTCTTGTTTATGGTTTTCTTTGCTGTGCAAAAGCTTTTAAGTTTAATTAGGTCCCATTTGTTTATTTTTGTTTTATTTTTACCCCCAACCCCTGGGCCTCTACAAGTCCTTTTAAATACTGCAATGGGTAAGACCTGTCTGGTTTGATTAGTTCTATTTCTTTGAAGTTGGATTCTCATGAAAATAAAATAAAATAATCCTCAAGTGCATATATTAAAGCAACAATGTTCAAAGTCATAATTTTGGACATTACTTATTGCATATAGTTTTCTTGGTGACTCCAAAAATTGCCTCCTGCTTTATATGAGCATTTTTGGTAATTGTGAAAATATGTCACGACATTTTCTATCTACTTTGTGATATTTTTCAGAAACAAAAACATATCTCATGGGCTTCCCTGGTGGCGCAGTGGTTGAGAGTCTGCCTGCCGAGGCAGGGGACACGGGTTTGTGCCCCGGTCTGGGAAGATCCCACATGCCGCGGAGCGGCTGGGCCCGTGAGCCGTGGCTGCTGAGCCTGTGCGTCTGGAGCCTGTGCTCCGCAACGGGAGAGGCCACAACAGTGAGAGGTCCGCATACCCCAAAAAAGAAAAACAAACATATCTCATTAGAATTTGCATGTATACTAGTAGGAGAATTTTTATTTTCACCAGAAGCAAAAGGAACATTTTCTGAAGAAAGGAGGGTGATGTACTCTCTATAACTGACACACATAGCAACAGTCTTGTGAGGACAGAAGGAAAAATACTGCATCGGGCAGGAAAAAGTTTCTTTGCCTATGAATATCTCCTATTAAATATCTGGGGAAATAACAAGTAAAGTCAAGCTGCAGAGGACTTTTCATTCTTAATAAACTTTTTAAAAAGGGAAAAGAAAAGAAATAAACTCTACATGATTTGTTTTTCACCAGCAACATTTGTGGCATCAGCTTTTTTTTTTTTTTTTTTAGGAATCCAGCTGTGGAAGTCTGATCATTTTGGAGGAAGCCTAGCACAGTGTTTTGCATGCAGTGCATGAGTATGATCCGGAAGTCAGTTCAGGGACTCTAAATCATTGCCAAGAAAGTTTGCTTTCATCCTGTTCAAGGGCCCAGTACCCAAGAGATTAGAAATGACAAACTAATACAATGGATATTAATAGAATCATTCTCAATGGATTTCAAAGCATTCATTAGCTCTTTCAATCCTCACAATTTGCTTAAGCCAATAACTTTCTAATCTTGGGGGTAAATGCCCTCCTCTCTCTTCCCAGCACCAGCGTTTCCTCTTTGCTTCCTCATCAGGAATCAGTGGGTCTTGGCAGAACCAGGGCTTAGCTGGGGAGCCAGCTGGCTCCTTTAGCTCTTCATATGCTCTGCGTCTTATCCAGGGTAATGGAGTATCACAGTTCATTATGAACCTTCCTCCTCCACCCACTCTGAGGAAGCTCCAGTATAAACCAGGTTTGGTGTAGGAAGAATCAATGCCACTGAAGCTGCCAAAAGGAGCTGCCAATATCCTATGCAGGAGCTAAAGGATATCAATACTTGTAAGAAAATGTGCCCTGACCCCAGAAGAAACCTAGAAGGGAATCCAAGGATGAAAGAGACTTAGTGTCAGCTACGAATTCTACCTTGCTCTATATTAGTAGGGCAAGAGTAACCATCTCTTAAGCTCTCACTATGTGCCAAACAGCATGTCAAGCCCTTTACACATATTAGCTTATTTAGATCTTAAAACAACACTAAGAAATTGGTACTATTATTGTCCCTATTTTTTAGATGAAGAAACAGAAACAAGAGATCACATAGGCAAAATAACTTGCCTAGGATCACGTGGCATGTATAAGAGCTGCCATTCCAACATGAGTTTCAATAAGCCCATCTTCTTACTTGCTATATAGTACAGTCTTTAAGGAAGGAGAGTTGCCATTCAATTCAAAGACAAAGAGGAAAACAAGTCTGGGAGGCATTTTTATGCAAGGAAAGGGGAACCAGTTAGAACAGAGGAGGGAAAATGGCAAACATCTAAATGATCAAGGGAAGCTTCCAAATATGGTACAAGTGCATAAAAGTATAAACTAAAATATCATGTGTGTCCTTATGATAATTAGGACATCTTTTTCTTATAAATATTTATTTCTAGATAAGAAAAGGTATAAGCATTCAAAGACTATCTTCAGAGAAAAACTGATTTCAAAAAAAGAGAAACTTTTTTCAAAAATCTGATGAAGAATCAATCAAGGTCCGTGCCACTCTGTAAGAAATGAGGTCCCTGCTTTGGAACCTTCACTAACAAAAGAAACAATGCCTAAGCGAATGCTCACATGTGAGGTTTGAGTTTGATGTGATTTGAAAAGCTTGAGTAATAAACTCCTGAAAAATGGGATTTGGTAATGAGCAAGGCTTTAACTATATAGACATGTTGCCAGGTACCACTTTAATAAACTATTACAAATGATCGATGCAAAGGTGTTTCCAACAGCTGTTTATGCAATGTGACTGGAAGAATTCTTCCATAAAGAAGCTGTTAGTGGGAAAATTGGCTATGCATGGTTGTGATGTCAAATCCATACATAACAAACTTTTTCCTGTCAATCAACAATCTTGCCATAAATTAATCCATTTATAACAAGGCTTTTTTGAATTGACAGCTTTAATGTGAATAATAAAAAGGAGTCTTTAAGGAAATTGAACTCAGAATGGCTTTTTGCAACTCTTTAACACATGTGGAGAAGTGGCAAAGCCTTGTGACTTTTAATTTATATCGAAAAAGGTTGGCAGCAGCTCCAAACACCAAGGTAGCTTTCCAAAGACATCTGAATACACCAAAGCCAGGGTGACCTCTTAGGTTGGCTTACAGAGGTTAAGCAGGATCTGTTCCTATCCAGTGATGGAAACAAATGCTTGAGCATTTCGCTTGACTGTTCTAGACATAAAGATCAAATGTAGATGAGGTTGTTATGTAAACACACTCTTGTTTGCATTCTGTCCAATAGCGTGTTGGCCCACCAGAGCCTCATGTAGGACAGTGTGCCTATGTGGTCACAGGCATCTTATCAGGTGCAGGAGGCAGACACTTCGACCCTGCTTTTGGGTTCTGTTGTCCTGACCCTTGACCTTGCTTTTCACTCATGTTGTTTCTCAAGCTCAGTTATCTCTGGTTTCTGATGTTGTTTCCCAAGATGTCCAATTGACAAAAATCACAGGGTTGTAAAGAATGTCTACACGACATCAGGTATGTGCTTCTGTGTCCCTGGTAAAACAGTACCTAAGGCAAGAGTTAGGTTCTTAAAGACAGCTAGAGATGGGATGCCATAATCCCTTCAGGGATCTCTAATCCAACATTTCTAACTGTTGTTTACCTTCATGTAGTACAATGGCCCTTCCTATCATCGCTACAATGAGAATTTGGCTATTTTTCATATCTAAATTCAACGTTTTCCAGGCTAAATAACATGTATTTCTGGAACCAGGGGTTCCTTTCTCCAAAGCTCTTTTAGCATATATAACATTCCTGCCCTCTTCAATCCTCTTTTCACCCCTCTACTTAGTCAATCTGATCAAAAAGTAGATATGAATAAATGACTATAAGCAGGCATGAAAGGCAAAATTATTTAACAAGTTAATAAGACTCTTGCAATGTATTAGGAGTATCTGTTTGATTTATATTTTGTTTTCCTGCACTAGATAAGAACCACCACTCAAATTCTCCACAATTTATCCTATTATGTTTGCCCTTGAAGAGAGAAGCCAATCCTAGACCCTACCCAATGCATCCCTCTTCTCAGGTGCTCTGCCACTCTCTGTTCAGGAAGATTCCTCTGAGATCCCTCTGTTCTTGTTCTGACCGTTGGCATGCTTGCTGAATTGCCCACCTGCTTCCAGTTGATCATGCCCCTTTGCCTGGTGGGTCTTTCCAGGCATATTCACCCATACACACAGGCAGCCAGTGCCTAGGCCTATCCGTTTGTTTCCCAGATGCGTGACTTTTTCCTGATGATTTTTGGTCTCTTAACTTCCTTCCATATCTTCATTCTGTCAAGAGCATATAGTTCTAAATCTATTCCCCAATGCAGGCTCACCCAACTAAACCATACATGCCTCTGTAGAGTGCATGTTCTCAATTCCACCATCAGAGCCATTGACGAAAATGACTAAGTCTGATCAAAATGTAGGGTCTAACAGACTGAATGGATTTTAAGATGGAGTATAAAACACTGAATTTTGAAAGAGAATGAAAATCATTCTGCATGCATTCCTTCTCCCTTTAGTCTATCACGATGTGTTTTATACCTAGTAGACTCTTGTGTTTGTTCAGTGAGTGAATGAATGGACAAAAAAATGAATAATTTGTCCAATGAAACTTCTCTTAGGCAGGGAACATACATCCCCAACCTCACTGCATGTAGATTTAAGTTTAAATTTACTCATATTAAGTTTCAGTATAATGTGGACAAATATTTCCATTTAAATATCTTTACCTAACCTAAGAAATTCTTCTAAGGATCTTCTTCAATATACTTAACAATTGACACAACTATACCTCTTCCTGCAGTGCTACGAAAGGCCAAAATGCTAGTATATTCAAAGAGACAATTACAGCCCTAGCATTCAAAACAGATAAAGCAAAGCTGCACTTACTTTTAAGAAATGCATTTGTCCAAAATGTGGGGAGCACTTTACATATTTATGTTGAAGATATAATCGCATGCTCATCCTCGGTATCTGAGTTATTTTTCTTAGGTTATTGCCCAAACCAGTAGATTGGTGTCAACTTGTTTGAAGCTAAATGTTACCTGCTTTCCTTCCTCTCCTTCCTTCTTTCCTTCAGTATTCACTGAGCTCTTAACATGTGCAGACACAAGGAGACTACGTGATCCCTCTCAAAGCCAGATGTTCCTGGCTACAATACTCCAACTATGCCCTATTGGCAGGATAAAGGAGACATAGCAAGTTAACAGCAAGATTTCTCTCATATTTCTTCACAAACATTTATTCAGGGCCAGGCACTCTTCTAAGTGTCAGTGTTCCATCAGTGTCAAAAACACCTAAAAACAGACAAAAGTCCCTAACATCAAGGGGCAGATCGAAGCAAACAATCCCTATATTTTATTTTACTGACTCTGAACTGATTCAGATAATGGAAAAGATGGAGGAAAGGACAAAGAAAGCATGACCAAAAGAGAAACATGGGACAGGAAGTCAGGGAGATGGGCCTGAGTTAGGTTAAGACGATCAGAGGTTACTTTCTATCTTCCCTGCCATCTTTTATTCTGGATGCTTCATTACCACCCAGGCACGAGCAGCTTCTCTGCAGGAAACCTAACATTCTGAAACAGGCTAAGTTTACCATTTAGATATCTAAAATTTCCCTCCAAATCCCTAAAATACGGAGAGCTTGTTGCCTAGATGGATAGATCAATTGTTATCCTTAAAAATCCACGTATAATGAAGAATAACAACTGTAATCCTAGGTAATTACACATCTCCACTGCTCTCAAGTTCACCAGAGTTCTTCAATAGGGGTGTTGGAAAAGGAAAAAAGTTTTCTCTACCCTTGGAGGTTCTTCTGGCTGGCCTAATAATTAAATTGACATGAGACAGATAAACAGGAGAAAAAACAAATTTAATTACGTACATATGGGGAATCAGAACATGAGAGATTCCAGAGCAGTCAGATAAAATGAGGTGTATGTGTCATCCTGGACCAAGGAGAAGGAGGTAGTGATCTGGGACTTCAAGGAAAGGAAGGCAATCACAGGAAGATGGAAAAGAGCAAATGTTTGGTAAACAAATAATTGCTGGACCACGCAGAGACAACGAGCCACAGAGAGTTTTTGATCTCCAGGCCCTGCCAAGTCCCCTCTTACCACACCTAGCCCAGATTCTGTGTAGATATCTCAGAGGATTGTGCTCTTCCTGGACCAGGTCCTTTATATAAATTCTTTCAGGCATTTAAGAAGGAGGTAAAAAGACGGGCTTCCTGAGTCTTCTGCTTCTTTAAAATAATCAGCCTAAAATAATCCTTGTACCAAAGAGACATATTTGGGATGGCAAATTTTGCTCCCCTGCAAGGGCAAGGTCTCCTCTCCTGTCTGCATTGTTTCTTCATTTCACACTCCCTATCAGTTAACAACGATGGGCTAGCAAAATCTGACACCAAATTTCCTGAACTTATTATTTGAGAACAATACTTTTCCCAAAAAAGACATTTGGAGAGAACTGATAAGAGCCAGAAGCTTAGGTGAACATTTTAGCTTTGGCTTTATAGTTTTAAATTAGGAGCACCGCAAATGGAGATCTTAGGATAAAGTTACTGTAAATAAGATCTTTGTCTCTAAATGAGACTAGTTCCTCAAAACTCCTTTTTCTTTTTGACTTGAACTGTTCAGCCCCACTTTCAGTGAAATTCAATCACATTCATTAGCATTTCTAAAGATGTAAGCTACTCAAAACAGCTGCATTGTCTTTGCCTTTCAACTAAAATGAAGCTTTTCCTTCTAAAGGGAGAAATCTCCCTTTAGTTACGCGATTCTTTCTGCTTGGCACCCATAATTTTCAATGGTGGAGCCAACCCCCAAGAAACAGGAAGTGCAATCCCATTTGATCTCACTTGAAAGAAATTGTAAATACTTAGTAAGGACGGAACTGTGGCTCAAAGAAAAACACAAAAAAATAACTGTGGAAGAAAAAAATGCAAGTGAGAAAAAGTAATAATCATTTAAATGAACTAACTCTTCGTCCCTGGAACTCACATTATCATTATCAAGGGTACTTAATATATTCTCTATGGGAAGCAAACTGCTGTTTGTCAGCCCTTCTTCTCTTTCATTGGTTATTTCAGCAATAGAGAGGGAAACCATTTTATCTTTTTAATCTCTTAGCTCTATATAAATAACATTCCATATGCTTCAAATCATAAAATTACCTGCTTTTTTAAGGTGAGTACTGATGGAAATATCATTGTAGGAAAGAGTCAAAGGTTTACAAGTTAATCTTTTTTCACTGACTTAGAAAACTACCTTTCGTGATGCTCGGTTAAAAAGTCTTCCTGCAATTCAATTGTAAATCCAATTTTGTGCAGTTAAAACCTAAAGAATATGCTGTTATTTACAAAGGAAAATGATGCACTAACGCATCTTGAGAAGGGCAAGCCCTGGAGCTGTGTTTCCAAAAAGATTTGCGGTGATCTATACAGATGTTCTGTTGTCCCACTTGTGACAGTGCCATCAAGCAAGGTCAGAGGGGCTTTGTGTTACATGGGCTGGAGTTCCCATTGGCTTCAAGTCCTAACCCAATGAACTAAGCAGGCACAGAGATCAGGAAGGTGATGGGAATGCTGGAAATACGGAAATTAGTCATTTATAATCACATGTGAACAAAATAAAAGACAATGCAAAATTGAATCAATCTTCTGTTTCCAGTAGATATCAAATTGAATTAAAACACTCTAATTTATGAACAGCTGACCAAAAGAACTTTTGAAAATGAAGCAGCTCATTAATGGAATCTACTAATAGCAGCTGGGTCTGGTGCTATAGAGGGTGGGAATAGAGGCAGTCAAGGCTTTTGCTGCTAATGGGTGTTTAAAAAACAAAGTGTTTCACATGTGATTTTGCTCAAATGACTGCACTTGTGAAATTAGTAAATCCCTAAACAGGTGTGTCAGAGCCACTTTCTATGTTCAAACCTGGCAGACCAATTCCCTTCATAGGAACTGCTGCTGATCTGGGCTGAGTAAGTCTCTATAAGAAAGAAAATATGAATCTGAGACCACAAATGATAATCAGACATTCTAAGATTTCATGAAATGTAAATCCTTCCTAAAGAAATGTTCAAATTCGTGCTTATGGGGCACAGTAAGTCAGAAATGTCAAACTGCAAATGACAAGTCCCTGCAGAAGTGCTTCTTAAGAGACTGTCATCCTTGAAAGACAGGTTGGTTAACTCTCCAGCATTCTGGGGATGCAACCGAAAATTGTGGGTAGTTACCCACATGTTACAGGGAACTGACTGGAGAATATAGAGAATATAGAATATAGAGAAACACAAAGAGAGAGAAGCACTGACAAATCCATGCTATATTCCGTTAGGGACTCTCCCAACTGAGGAAAAACAACAGCATTTCCTTGTGCTTGTCAGCCCAGGGAGAAGAAATATCTGACATTGTAGCTCTGGAAGAAGCTCTGGACTCCTGGTGGAAACTGTGTCAGACAGCTTTCCTGAGTTCTGGTCATGGTGCATGCAGAGATCCAAGCTGAAAACATAATGGTTCTAAAAGATTTCATCCACTCTGTAGCAAATTTTGCCAGGTGAATCCTATGCTTTAAAACTCAGTTCAATCCTGTTCTGCTAATATGTTTGCCTAGTATGTATGACCCCCTTACTCAGTGTTGGTATGCCTTAAAAAGAGACACTAGGGTTCAATGGCATGATTGAAATGGAAGGACACTAGTGTGAGTATGTGCCTTCCGCCTGAAGATATATATAACATAACAACAGCAATAATAATACTAGCTGTCGTTTATTGAGCTCGTACTTTGTGCTGGGGACAATATTAAGTACTTTAAATGCATCAATCTCTTTAATTTCTACAGCAAGCCTATGAGAAAGGTATTAGTCTTAACCCATTTTACAGTTAAGAAAATGGAGTTGCAGAAAGGCAAAACAGATGGAACCATTGCTCTTTACATATACCTGTCAAGTGGTATAACAGGACTCGTCTTCAAATCTCTCCATCACCAATCCCACACATTTAACTAGGATGCTACCCTCCCTTGCTTCATAATGCTTAAAATGTCCCTCTGTCCTAGTTGAGCAATTGTTCTGTGTGTTTTTGTATGACTGTAGAGAGAATCATCCAATCATTTGACCAATTTCTGCATGACTCTATGACGTATGCGGTTCAGGCGCCAGCAGTTAAATTTAAACTCTCTAGAACAGCACTAGGCAATAGAACTCCCAGCAATGTTAGAAGTATTCTAAAAAGTTGCACTGTCCAGTATGGTAGTCACTAGTCACATGTGGCGATTGAGCACTTGAAATGTGTCCAGTACGACTGAAGAACTGAATTTTTAATATAATTTTATTTTAATTAATTCAAATTTAAATAACCACATATGGCTAGTGACCACGTATTGCACAGCTCATCTCTAGAGGGAAAAACATGATTCTCATTGAACTGAAACGATTTAATTTATTCATTTAACCAATATTTCTTGAGAGCCTGCTATACACCAGACCCAGTACTAGACATTATACAAAATACAGTGAACAAAATAGACATTGGTTTCTGACCAAAAGGGAGAATAAGATAAAAGAGCTAGAGAGGTTGGAGAAGATCAGGAGAGTGTGGTATCATGAAAACTCAGAGAGCCTGGGTCCCTGCTCTACTGTGTAGACTGCTGTTGAAAAGACAAGACAAAAACACATTACGAGCTGGATCTGTCATTACCAAGAAATGTTATCGCCTTATCAAGAGTAGTTTCAGTGAATTAAACAAATCAGATTCCAGATTGGAATGGGTCAGGGTAAACGGGAGTTAAGAAAATGAAGACAAAGATGACTTGCATAAACAATACACTTGAGAGTCAAGACTAAAAGGGGGAGTAAAGAAATGAGGGTGATATCAGAAAGAATATGCATGGTCTAGGCATCTGGTATTCTGCATATTTGTAGGCCAAGGGGAATAATCTAATAGAGAAGAAAAATTTGCAAGACAGAAAATGGTGGGGAGTAACTGATGTTCTTGAGAATGCAGGAAGGTAATAACATCCAGAGACCAGTGAGGGGTCGTCCTGGCTGAAAGGAGGGACACATCCCCGGGTTAGAGAAGGAAAAAGAAGATGCATACAAGTGAAGAGAGGCTGGCAGATTTGTCCACTTCATCCAACTGAGCCTAGCTGCCCTGGAGCCTACCTTAGCCAGGAGTTGCATTCAAAAAAGTCAGTCTAGGGACTTCCCTGGTGGCGCAGTGGTTGAGAGTCCGCCTGCCGATGCAGGCGACACAGGTTCGTGCCCCGGTCCGGGAAGATCCCACATGCCGCGGAGTGGCTGGGCCCGTGAGCCATGGCCCCTGAGCCTGCGCGTCCGGAGCCTGTGCTCCGCAGCGGGAGAGGCCACAGCAGTGAGAGGCCCGCGTACGGCAAAAAAAAAAAAAAAAAAAAAATTTAATGATTCTATAAATGATATAACCTGATATTTAAAACTCCACCTTTTCATTTGTGAGAGCTGGGCAAGCTTGGAGGAATTCTGAAAGTTATTAAAGGTTTTTAAAATAAAGTTACTAAGATGCCACAGCATATAGCATGTAAAACTTTAATGTGGAAAATTCCAAAATTGCAAGGGAAGTAGTATGAGGGAAAAGAGGTTTGGAGAAGGCAGGTGAAATTGGAGGAGGAGGAAGAAGACCACAGAAATAAGTAGGAGAATCAGGGCCAGTATTGCCAACCCTGAGGAGAAAATTAGAGATGTAGATAGAGGCATAACATCTGCTCTTCTTTTCCAAGCAGCTTTTGTTTCCAAATTCACCTCCTCTCCTGTCCTTGCCTCAGCCAGGCCCTATCTCCCTTTTCTTTGAAATAATATAAATAGCAAAAACCTCACCAAACACTGGAAACCACTGTTATATCACATCCCAAATAAGATGAGTGCACTTGAGCACATAGGATGATAATAATACAACCAGGGGTTTCTGTTTTGTTTTGTTTTTAACTCAAGGGGATGCAAAGGGAGAGGTAAAGTAACTTCCCTCTTAAACTGTTTGTTTGAAAATAATATGCAGAAAGGGAAAAACAATCCTCAACTAACAACTGCCTTCCTTGCCATCTGCTTAATCTAAACATTAACATATCACATAACTGGGTGAACTCAAATTGCACTGGAAACAGAGTGTTCTGTTCTACTTTTTCAGACCATTAATGGGGGAGTCAAGTGAGAATTCTCTATGGGATTATATGGGCTTTATGGGCTTCCAACACATGCATTTAGGGCCACATTTTCAGTCCAGCCTTAACTCATCATACTATGACTGGAGGCAAAATTGTGCCTGGTTAATTAGCACAAGTACTAATCAAGCACTAATGAAATTTGCCCACAAGCAGTTCTTCAGACTAGGGCACAAGTAGTGCACACAATTTCCGTGTATATCACTTAGCATGTCAGCACAAAAGGAGGGAAGAAATGAACAATACTTTCCTAAAATTTGCTTCAGGCTAACCACAGGCAAATATCATCTCTACCCAGAAGTAATACATTAGTTGCATCAGTGTAAACTTCATAAATCCTAAATCTGCAAACTGCATCCCAATTTGCCATATTAGGTCGCAAATTTCTAAAAATATAGAGAATGTTATTAATGAAGACACTTCATTCTCATAGATTTATGAGCTAGTTAAGACCTGAATTTGGAAATGAATGTGATCCGTAATATACCTTAAAAAATATAGGCAGTCTTTCAAGCTAAAACATCAGTTCTTAAGAGGTGGCAATAATGTTGGAAAACAGAGCTATTTATTTAAACTCAGAATAGTGAAAAAAAGGAGGCCCAATTTTATCTCTTCCATCAGTGATATATCCTTAGTCTTCTTACTGTGTTTTAAATCTGCTATTAAGATCTGTCCAGCATAAGAGCTTATTTACAACACAAATATTAATTACACTAAGGAAGATGCCTTCAATCTATCAGTTAAATCATACTAATCGGAGATGCAGTAAGCACGTTGAAATAGTATTTATATAATCAAGCTTCACGCGTAGGAAACATTTTTGCTCTGGGTCTTTCATTGTTTTGCCAAAAAAGAAGTTCTGTGTCATCTCATTTTGGGGGACAGAAGGGAAACAGTGATTAATTCTCAGAGCAAGCTCACGTTAAAAAGCCAGGCAGGAAATTAAGAGAGGACTCTAGGAGTGTGGGAGGCTGCCATCTCTTCTGCCCTGTAAACTACACTCCTTCCTTAAAGAGCTGTTACATTTCTCATGGGAAAAGATCTCACCTTTAAGGAGCTGAAACTTACCCACTTGAACAGGTGCAAGGGCCAGACAACCGGTTGTTCTTTTTATGGACTATCGACAAAGATCACTTAAAAAAATCATGATTATTGGTGAGTGGTAAAAACCAGCCAATTCACACAATGCCTTCATAAAATGAAACTCAGCTGAGAAGAAAGAGAACAGGCCAGAATCAGGGTAACTCAGATACAACCTGTCACCTGTGGCCCCATACAGTGAAAGCCTCCCACACAGCCTCCTGAGTTAAGGACAACAGGTTAATTTTGACGCTGAATTCTCTTGTCCTTTGAAAGATGCTGTTGCCTAGGTATTATGTTATACTCATTTTTCCATTTGTAAACAGATCTAACTTACCTCTACAGAACAGTGGAAGGGGGAAAAAAGAAATTTCTTGTCATTAATGAGATTTATTTTTCTTGATTAAATAAACGTTTGTGAACTAGAGAATGTGCAAATTTAACACGCTGTGAAAACAAGCAAGGTTCATGTGGACCGCAGACACGAACAAAATTCAAGCCTGACACTCTTCAAAGGAACCAAGGGCCCCATCTGCTGATGTTTAAATGTACTACAGTAGCAAATGGATTAAAAGGAGCATATGAAAAAAGAATTTATTGAACTAAAATACAACTAAATAGCCTGAAGTTTCAGAATCTAAGAAGCAAAATGCACCTTTAGAAGTTGGAGAATGTGCCCCTCTCGCCCTCGGGGCATAACTGCAGGGAAGTCACTCTGAGCAGATAAGTAGTTATTTCGGGTTTTATTTTTATTTTTTAGTCCTTGGGAAAGGAGCTTCAAGCATACAGCCTTCACTAGCTACCTTTTCTCTACTAAAAGCCCTCTGGTTGGAGCAAGTGCTCTTAAACCTCTGACTGGGGAGTTCTTGTCTTTAAGGGATTTTGAAGAGTTTGGATCTTAATGGGTTTTGAAGCTTCCCCTTTTGTTGATAAAGAAGATATTCCAATTACTTCTCAGCCTTTTCTCCACCATGAGGTAATTCTGAGTCCTTTCTCTGAAGTTTATGTTGGTTATGACCAATGCAGCAACTAAGCGAGTAGGTAAAGCATAAGAGAAAAAAACCTAGATAGGTTAGAATAATGCAGTTTTGGAGTCTAGTCACAGCTGTGTCAAATATTCATTATTTGACCTTTTTCTACCTAGTTTTACTCACCTTAAAAGTAAGGTGTCAGATTGCATGAAATGCAAATGCCTCTCCTCCTAGCTCTAAAATCTATTGTGTTATCCAGAAGGGTAGAGAGGGTATCATACAAATCTTTATATCAACATAGCACATTCCATACATTAGGTGCTCCATAAAAATGTGTTAAATGGACATGTTTTCCATCAAAACGTTTTTGTCCTTTAATTATCTTCTTTATCTAAGTCTGCCATTTAAGTTTCTTATACTCCTTTTATATTTGGAACTTAATAATACCTGTAGTGGACAACTATTTGCGGTGACCCAGACCCCTTTAACCCCTTTATTTAGAAAACTACCTCAGTGCTCTTAGGAACAATTATCTGTCCTCCACTATGAAGAGTGCTGATGGGACCATCAGTCAGGCTTCTCCGATCTCTCTTAGCTAAGTTGTGAGCACATAAACCAACCCTGGCCAGCTCTCTCTACTGTGGCTTTGAGTCTTCCACAGAGAGAAACAGGAAGATAAAAGCAAAGAGGGTGGTGCATTCTGGAAGCATGCTCTGAAATACCTGTCAACTGGTCCGTGTTACCTTGGGCCCTAGACTCCAGGAGCTGACCTAGTTTCTGTGTTATTTCTGAGATGGATTCTCCAGCCTTTCCTTCAGGAAGCTGAAGCATCAGGCTGAGCTACTTGCCAGGCTTCCCAAACATTTATTCTCTGCATAAGTAGTGTGGTGGACATTTGCTGTTTGTATTTCCCACGTGCAATCCCCGTTGCTTTCTTTCTAACAGATCCCGGACATCCCAGCCATGCAGTTAGGGTAGAATTGATTCCATCTCTCTCTCCAGGGGTAGATCTTGATTGGCTCAAGCTAATTATCACATCTCCTCCCTTGGCCACAGCAAATGGTTCAGAAATGGACATATAACTGAATTTGGGACAAATATAAGATGTGGTTATTGGGGACTCTGGGGAAGAAGTTACCTCTATTTTCTGTGGAAATTATTTAAAAATCTCTCTCTGTCATTGGATGTTAAGCATGAAATGCTAGTTGTATTAGCATCAGTATCTACCTTATTATCACAAGAGGAACCAGTCTTAAAATGAGGCCAACACTTTGAAAACTATAATGAAAAGACAGAAAGAAACTACATCCTTGGAGGTAATGTAAAAGGCCTGAAACCTGAACTTTTTAGTTATATGAGGCAGTATATTCCCTTTATTGTTTAAGCCATTTTGATTTGGATATTCTACTACTTATAACTGAAATTATCCTAAATAACATCCAGTCTATTCCTCTTGGTAATAACCAAAGAATTTAGCAGATACAGTATTCATTTAGGAATCTGACTTCCTAGGAAGGTGAATCATTCTTGTTCTTATATGCTATACTTCTGCTTAGATATTTCAATGTGATGCTTGATGTGATATTTCAATATCATGCTTGCTTTTTTTTTTATATTGCTGAATCCCGTTCAATCTGCAGTCCACTATGACCCATTATTTTCTGCCATTCTCATCTAAAGCAAATCAATCATTTATTCTCTTCTATTGGTAGCGTCTCTTTTTTCTTCCTTTGTTTACTTACTTCAATATGTCCCATTTACCTTGTTTTCCTAAGTAACTCGCAAGCTTATCAAAGTCATTTGCAGGCAGTAAGCAAATTTTGCCTTCTAAAGTACTTGGTATAGTATACCACATAGTAGGTATTTGTGTGAAGAATGAATGAAGAGCTTTATGTCCCAAACTACCTTTCCCTGTTAGTTTAATCAATACCCTCCTACTACATCATTAGGGTGAAAAGAAATGAATTTTACTGGAGGTCCAGCAAGGTCTTAGCTTGGGAGCAGGTGGTTACTGGGATACATACCAGATGATGTGGTCATCTGTGATTGGGACACTCAATCTAAATCCCTTTTTGGATAAACCCTTGATTTTCCCCTTTTGCACTTGCTGTACCTATTCAACTTCCAACTGTACTTTCTCTCAGTAATATGAAGGAAAGCTGGATGGACCAGCTCACTGATTAAAACACCGGTTCTCTCTCTTGTCATCTGAGGCACTTACTTACTTCACATCTAGTTCCCAGGCACCTTCGACACAACAGCTCCTTCTGTTTCAACTCCTTCCTGATACCCCTCCCCCAGAGTCACTCGCCTTTTTTCTTACCCATCCCAACTGTGGGATCTCTGTCCACCAACTTGGTCAAACTGAAACACCAGCTTTTCCCCCTCCCTCATGCAGCACATCTTAATGAGTTACTGAGTATGATTGATTCTATTTAAGTAATATTTTTTAACATATTACCTCCTCTCCACTCCTACCTGCATTTTCTAGTTGGGATTCTTTTAATCTCTTACCTGAACTAGCCGTCTACTTAGTGTCTCTGTCTCTGCCTCCAGTCCTGCCATGTTCATATACATCTTCCATCTGTCCCCAGGGTGATGTATGGAAAATGTAAATGTGACCTTGTCATTACCCTGTATAAGACAATGGTTTCCCATTACTTTCACTATGTATTCTAACCTGGATCCTGCCTGCTCTCTTCTTACTTCTCACCACTTTGGACATAGTTATTAAAGTTCCAGGAAGATTAAACCACATGTGGTTCAGTCTCTGAAACATATTTCTTCCTGCTCCTATTCCTTACTCATGCTGTTTTCTCTGCCTAGTATAGCTTCCCATAACTTCTTCCCTAGCCAACTTTGACTAAACCTGCTTGGGTGTCATCTTTCCTAAGGGGTATGCTCTGATTACCCCTAGACTTGATCAAGTGATTCAATTCTACGATTCTAGAGAATTCTGTACCCCATCACATTCTAGCATTACAAAGCCAAATTTGAAGTAGACACATCAACACACTGCCTATGCTATGTCTCCTTGTGTAGCCTTTAATGAACTATTACACTTGATTTTACCATGTGACTTTACCCTCTTGTTACAGCTGATTGAATCAGGGGTAGGTACAGGTGTCAAAGGGCAGCCATGGTTGCTTTAAAAAACATGGGCTGGACAAATTCTATCATGTTTGTAAGTATTCTGAACTGAGGAATACAGAGAAAACATTAGAAACAGGGGCAATTTCTGAAAACCCATTATGTAGAGAAAAATAATGACTGATCCCTCACAAGAAAAATATTTTTGCCACATCACACAGCATGTGGGATCTTAGTTCCCCAGTCAGGGATCAAACTTGCGTCCCCTGCATTGGAAGCACGGAGTCTTAACCACTGGACTACCAGGGAAGTCCCAAGAAGTTTTTGTTTGTTTGTTTGTTTGTTTGTTTAATAAAAACAATCCCACAGCATTTATTGTCCTCCGGTAATAACATAAAGGTGAGCAAAACAATATGAATAAATGCTTTAGAAATACACTTCTAACAAAGCACACCTAAAAAGACTGTATTGCCTTCTCAACAATTTCTCACTTCATTGATCATTTCTCGTTGGAGACACTTTGGAGCAGAGTAATGTTATCTCCTTTTAGCATGATCTGACCCAGTTGTTTTCTTGACTTTGTTTTAGAATGAATCTCTTCTGCATCATCTAATACGAGGTTCATATACTCATCAAAGCCAAGGATATAGCCCTCTATCCGCATATTCACTTGCTCATAAAGCCACACCTGAATCCGAGATCTATTTTGCAAGTATCTGAAGATGAGATTGATTGGCTGCACCATCACCTTCTGCACCTTCTGGCCCTGGCCCCGGTATGCCATGGTGGAAGCTCACCCCAAGAAGTTTTAAGTGAGCAGAAACCACACGTAAGCAGAAGGTATGCAATAGAGAAGTAAAGAGAGCCTGGTGAGGACTTGTGAAGTCCCACTCTGAAATGAGTGAAATCCCCAGGGCCACCTGCATCCAGAGCCACCTTTCAATTCTTGCTCTCTGAAGTCAAAGGCTCAGCTTTCCCTGAGTTTATCTTGTGTGCTTATCTTCTTATAATAATCTTTCTAATACATGAAGATGTATGAGCTGAGTCTTAGTTCTAGTAAGTAAAGGAGTCTAATCAAAACAGCACTGAATTTTCCTCTGTCCTCATTGGTCTTTACCACTAGATTATATGCTTCCCAAGGGCAAACAAAAGATATAGCATCTGGAACATAGTAAGTAGTAAAGAGAATAGATATTGAAATTCATGAATGAGAAGCCAAATAGAAGGCGTGGAGGGCAGGTGATAGGGATCTGTTGCCAGTAAATGTACATTAACTATAAGGAAATTTATATAAAACAATAAGAGAGTATACTCGTCTCATCAATTACTTAAAGACACTTTATTTTTAAGTGATTATTATGCAAGGGAAATTTTTCCATACTACTCTCTACCTTGTAAAATATGGTACTTGAAATTTGATGCTATATATGATTTTATAGGTTAATTAAACAAGGACTTAATGATCACGTACTATGTGCTTAGCACATTGCTACATGCTATGAAAGATACTAAAATATATAAATGCAAAATTCCTGTTCTTGAGACCCTTATTTTCAGCATCTGTTCTTTATAAATCTTCATTATCACCCTATTCCCTGATTTTTACCAACTATTTTGAAACTAATTTAATTATCCTATAACTTGCTCATAGAAGCTTTCTAAAAAATGGAGTATTTTTTAAATGCCACAAGTTCTAGCTTCTTGCTCCAGTTAATCTAGTAAAAGCACAGTGAAATATTATCAACAATAGACTTCATTTTTTTGACTACTTCAGCCACAATAAAGAGATTATGAAAATTCTAAATGCCTTGCAACTTAAAGTATATAAACTCTATTTTTCAAACTATATGAATAGCTGGAGGAAGCAGCTAAGAGTAAAGGCAAGCAGGGAATTATAGAATAAAACTTTCATAAAGTCTCTGAGATGTCTGGCGAGGAAGTCTCAGGGCTGACTGTTAGGATGATTTAAAACCTTAAACACCATTTTGTTGACACAGAATTCTTTTATATATTTTCAGTATATAAATTGTGAGCTCCTCTAAAGGAAACAGTTTTTCACAGCAAAAACAAAGCAAAAAGCCTCTAACTTGTATTACATTTTAAGCACTAGATAACTTTGCGAGCAGGTAACCAAGTTTATGAAATCATGTTTATGAAATCATGTAAGTCAGCACTCTGTGAATCCCTGTGGCTGGAAGTAACTCCCAAGCAGACTTTCTATTGACACATATCTAACCATTTTCACATTTAATATTTTTCCTTATGGTTGTGAATGTGCCTCAAAAATATGGAAATGTGAAAACCAATAGATTCTGTGGCTGCAAATTGTATAGTAACTAATACAGATGGGAGTTGTTTTCTTTCTCCCTTTGGGACTTTGAAAAGTTTTGAACAGTGACAGGGTTTTTGCCCCTTTAAAAGAAGCCTGTCTTATTCAGGACACTATTTCCACTAAATATAATATCAGGATAGAGGTGGAGCTTTTTTCTTTGTTATGTTAGGAGGAAAAATAGGGCTTAACATATATGTATTTAATGTTCACTGAATAAATAGACAAAAAATGAAAGAAGCAGTAGGGGATAGATAGGAGAGTGTAGTGGGAATTGAGGCCAAAAGCTTCTTTCTTTTTCAAAATTTTCTAAAATTTCAAGCCCCACCTAGGTTGGCTATCATCATGGTATTTTGTACCATGAAACAAAAACAGTGAGTCTTTCTTAGATCAGATAATGTTGTTTTGAGAAATCAGATGACCGTAACCATTCATTAATCCATTCACTCATTTATTCACCAAATATTTACTGAGCAGGAGAGGGGGACAGAGAGTGATGGAAGCTATAATTTTAGATAGAGTGGACAGGGAGATGAGAGACCAGAATGAAGTGAAACAAGAAGACATGTGAGCATCTGGGTGAACAGTAGGAATAGCAAGTGCTATTCTGAGCAGGGAGCATGTGCAGTGTGTTCAAGGAGCAGCAAAGAGGGAGGCGGGAAAATAGCAGGAAGCCAGAATAAGTAGGGCCTTGTAGGCCATGGTAATATCTTTGGATTCAATGCTAAGTGTGATGGGAAGTTATTGTAATAGATATTCAGACTTGTCCTTTTGTAGCTAGAATCTAAAAACTTGAGAATGAATAGCGTAGGGTTCAAGTGCATCAAACAGGGCTCACACTATTAACCTCAGGCTCATAACAACTTTTCAGTCAATTTTTCAAATGCAATTCCAAACACTGTACTTGGGGGAAGGTAGACATTTTTCTTTAACAACAATCAAAGGTTTATCAAAAAGGGACCTTAAAAAAAGAAAAAAACCTGATAGATTCCCATCAATAATAAATATTTTTAGGATCCAATTAAGAGTGAACATCAGGAACACGCCATTGACAATCCCAGTTCGCAGAAGCCCAAGATGGAATTAGGCTCTGCTGAACCTTGGCTTATGCCAGGTCAACTCAGACTGAGAATGTAGGGTAGACATAACAGTTAACTCGGAATAATTTTCAAACCTAGCTCAAGAAAGCACAAATCTGATGATAAATCATTTTTTTAAACAGTTTTCTATTGCTTTTGAATACATAATCCTAACATCAAATAAAGCATTTCTAAGAGAAAGTACTTCTTTAATGACTCATTAATAATGAATAACATTCATGGGGGTACCAACGAGTAAAATTTGCTAAAGCTCTCAAAACAAGATGCTGGCACCTTTCAAATGGCATCAGTTCTTGTGTTAGTCAGGGTAGGGTAGGCCAACAACTGTTTAAAAAAATCCCCAAATCTCAGAGACCAAACAGTACAATGTTGCATCTTGACCTCATCACAGTCCAGGTTGGCAGCAAGGACCTTGACTTCATGCTATCATCCAGCGACCAGGCTCGTCACACCTCATTACTCTGCCCTCCTCTGGGTCTTTGGACTGCTCTGCATCCAACCAGTGGGTGGGCAGGTGAAAACATGTGTGAGATTTTCACTCCACTTTCATGTCAACACCCCATCTCCTTGATATTTCTCCAACTTCCCTGGTCATTTCCTTCTTGGTCTCCTTTGCTGATTTCTCTTCTTCTCATTAATTTCTTAATGTCAAGGGATGAGGGAAGAAGGAAGCTAGAAATCAGTCCCAGAACATCCTCTCTACTCTATCTAGAGTTGCTCTCAGTAATATAGCCCAGTATCATGGTTTTAATAACATCTTATGTTGTTGACACCTTCCAGGTACACATCTCTACTTGGACTTCCCTCTCCAGTCTCCAGATTTGTACATCTACTTGCCTATTTGACATCTCCTCTCAGATGTCTAATAGATGTATTAAATTCAACATGTCCAAATCTGAACTCATGAGCTTCTCCCCAAATCTGCTCCACTTGAAACCTTATCTACATCAATCCATAACTCTTCCCTTCCAGTTACACAGGTAAAACCCCTGCAGTCATCTTTGTTCCTCTCCTTATCTTACATTTCTGTTGGCTCTACCTTCAAAATACATCCAGAATCCTATGACTTCCTATCTCCTCCACTGCCACCACCTGGTCCTGGCCACCATTATTCCTTGGCTACATTACTAAAACGGTCTCCAACATGTTTCTCTGATCCCACTCTGACTCTCTACAGTCTTTCTTAACACAGCCAGAGTGATCCTTTTAAAAGTAGAAATCAGATCATATCACTCTTCTACTCAAAACCCTTCAATGGTTTCTTATTTCCCATTTCACTCAAAGTAGAGGCCGAAGTCATTACAGTGCCTACAAGACCCAGTGCCCTATGGTCTTCTGCTAGCAGTCTATCCTCATCTCCACTGTTCTCCCACTTCCTCCTCTACCTCAGACAGGCTGGGCCTCCTTAATTTCTTAGAACATGCCAGGGACATTCCTGACTTAGTACATTTACCCTGATGAGAGTGTTCTTCCCACTGATATCTATCTGACTAAATCCCTTCACTGCCTTCAACTCTGGTCAAATTATACTTTCTCACTAAAAGTAACCCTGCCTGTGCTATTTAATACTGACTCTTGGCCACTTCTCACCTTACCATGGAACTATTGAACCACCTTACTCATTTACATTTTATTTGTTATGCTGTATGTATAACCTTCTTACATGCTACAAAATTCCTTTCTATTATGTTTATAATTTATTTTGTCTCCCTATTCAGGATTTAAACAATTTAAGGGCAGAGATCTTTTTCCATCTTGATCAAGATGATTTCCACTTGCCTAGACCAATGCCTGGTAATAATACTATTTAATAAATATATTTGAATGAATGAGTGAAGGACAAACATCATAGTAGAAGCAACAGAAAAAAGAAATTAAAATTTGTCGGATATTCCTAGTACCTGATTCTCTGCTCTTGCTGGCTTCTGTTTCCTGCCTTAATCATATCCGTGGACTTTAGACTCTAGTTCCCATTTGAATTAGCTCTCGGGGACCTACTGGATCAGGAGCAATACAGCATGAGATACCAGTGTGTGAGCCCTTATGCCAGACATGTCTGGACTCAATTCCTAGCTCTACTGCTTTGGGCAAGCCATTTGCACTCATTAGCCCTCAGTTTCCTTAACAGTAAAATGCCAATTATAATAGTACCTATTTCACAGTGTTTTATGAGAAATGAATAGGATAATACATGTGATGACTACCACTGTTTTCACAGTTTTTGTGTTGGATAACTATTAGCTACTGTTAGCTACTGCTTTCCAATGGATATTCCTAAATATGCTGACTTAGTGGCCTACCCACAATGCCCCCACCTGACACCTGGTCCCACAGACTCCACCTCTCTTAAATCATCACATGATGGACTAGGTCTTAGGATATTCAAGAAAACAGTTTGGTTTTCTAAGTGTATTCTGTATATGTAAATAATCTATTTTACACCGAAGTTAATGAAACTATTGATATTGTTGGTAAGAAATAAACTGTCAAATATTGGCAATTTCATATAGTTCAGCCCAATGTTTTCAATTTGTTTAGAATACTCTTTTTCAATGTGGCAGGCAAGTGTTAGTTGAGCCTAGTTCTGGTTGTGAAGTTGCAAATTGAGATAGAAATAAAACTGGAGTCATAGAGATACATCCTAGGACCTCATAAAATATGGAATATTTTTCTCTTTTATCACTCCTTTCTGGGACTTATATTCTACTCTATTATAAAGATGTGTATGCCCTTTCTTGTCTTTTCCAAGTCCTCCCAACCCCCCACCCCATAAATACTCAGCCTCCCCCACTATCTTAGTTAGGGTTCTCCAGAGAAGCAGGACCAACAGGAGATATCTATCTTTATCTCTATACCTATATCTGTCTATACTCATACCTGTATCTGTGTCTGTATCTGCATCTCTATCTAGAGAGAAAGATTAGAGAGAGAAAAAGAAAATAGTTATGTAATTGTGGGAGCTGACAAGTCTGAAATGCATCAGGCAAGAGGGCAGGCTGGAAATTCAGAATGTGTGTTGCCATCCTAGATCTGAATTCCACAGGGCAGGCCAGGTAGGCTGGAAACTCAGGAAGGCTTTCTATGCTGCATACTTGATAGTAAACTGTTATGGGTTGAATTTTGTCCCCCTAAAAAGTGATATAAAGTCTTAACACCTAGTACCATTGAATGTGAACTTCTTTGGAAATAGGGTTAATATAGATGTAATTAGTTAAGATGAGGTCACAGTGGAGTAGGGTGGGACCCTACACCAATGACTGGGGTTTTTGATGCAAGAGGGACGAGATATGGGGATATATGTATATGTATAGCTGATTCACTTTGTTATAAAGCAGAAACTAACACATAATTGTAAAGCAATTGTACTCCAATAAAGATGTTAAAAAAAAAAAGAATGCCATGTGACATGCACACATGGAGAACACCATGTGAAAATTGGAAGTATGCTGTCATAAGCCAAGTAAGTACCAGAAGCTAGAAGAGAGACCTGGAAAAGACCCTTCCCTAAAGCCTTCAGACAGAGCATGGCCAACACCTTGATCTCTGACTTCTAGACTCCAGGCTATGAGAAAATAAACTTCTATCATATAAGTCTCTCAGTTCATAGTACTTTGTTACAGTAGCCCTAGCAAAATAATACACCCACCAACACAGAACTATCTTGGATTCCTCCCTCTCCTTCTCTTCCAATCTTTAATGAACCACCATATCCTCTCTGTCCTAACATTCAAAACCTCTCTCAAGTCTGGTCTCTTTTCTACCTTTATTTTAGGCCCTTATCATCTCTCACATTTATAATATAACATCCTCCTAAGTGGGTCTCCCTGGTTTCAGCCTCTCCTTTCTCCAGCCCACTCTCCACACTTCATCCAAAGATCCCCTTCTTAAAGTACAAATCTAACTGTGTCTCACATCTGATTGGAAACCTCCACTGATGCTCCTTTACCAGATGCTAATACTTGATTCCTTAGCATGGCACTCAGGTCTTCATAACCTGGACCTGACCTTTCTTTTCATCTTTACCTTTCTACTTTGCTTCCTTATCCTATAACTTTAGACCATGCCAGAGTTCTTATTTTTTAAAAAAATAGACTATTATCTTTCATGCCATTGACTGTACTAACTGATCGTTTCACTCTGATAGAACCTAGTCCTCCTCTTTGATTTAATACCTTTTCCAAATGTCTGTACTGCCAATGCCCAATACCATGCTTCTCTTCCCACCCCACCTTTCAGTTAATCTGGTTGTCAGGGACAGAGGAGAGGTTAAGTATTTATTGCATAATGCTAAAAATTACATGCACAGAGAGAGGAAGAGAATTGGGCTCAGAGGCGGGTAGAAGGAAACAAGCTTAAAAATAGAATGGGAGGGGCTTCCCTAGTGGCGCAGTGGTTGAGAGTCCGCCTGCCGATGTAGGGGACACGGGTTCGTGCCCCGGTCCAGGAAGATCCCACATGCCGCGAAGCGGCTGGGCCCGTGAGCCATGGCCGCTGAGCCTGCGCATCCGGAGCCTGTGCTCCGCAACGGGAGAGGCCACAACAGTGAGAGGCCCGCGTACGGCAAAAAAAAAAGAAAAAATACAATGGGAGATGGTGGAATACAGCAGGCAAGAATTCAAGGTTGATCTCTCTTATACGACCAGCTTCAGTTTCTTAAGTCAACTCTGTTTTTCATTTATTTGGAATTCCTTGGAGACTGCACCTCAAGACCCTTTTGTATAGTCTTGTATTCGGGAAACCTAGAAAGACTGCAGTTTCACTCTGTATGAGGCTCAATTCCAGTAGCCAAAATGCAGTAGCTTGTTTAAGTGCAATAAATACGCAAGGAAGAGAGTGCTATATAGAATAAAAGCTGTGGCAATGCAGTCATTAGATTTGCTGAAACTACATGCTTGCCAAATTTTACTACCAGATGCTTAGGAAAGAGAGAAAATTATAATTCCAATTGGTCAGTGGTCAGAGGTAATATTCAAAACATTGCACCACATGGATAAACAAGAAAATAATTAGAAATCAAATGTTAGAGAATTCTGCAGTGAGCATGAATGTAATCCACAGGATAAACAACACTTGGTTGACATTTGACTGAATAAATTAAAACCCAAAGTAATTTAAATAAAAATTCAAGACATGTATCAGAGAACTTCAGGACAGGAGACAAAAGATGAAACTGCCTCTTGCCATTTGAGTTTATTGGAGTTTATGAGTAGGCCTAGAAAAGAAGGTCAAAGGCCTTTTTTTCCTTGTAGTGCTAGCCCATTGCACTCTGGGATGAACTTCACTGTAGCAAGGCCAGAACTTTACTCGACAAATCCATTAAGCTGAACCGTGTACATTCAAGATAGTGTGTGGCTGAAATTACCATACTCATAGCAAATAAAAAGTCAACCCAAACCATCAACCTTGTCTCATGTTTCCTTAAAACAAGATTAACAATAACAAATCAGAGACATTCTACTAGGCTTTCATTACTCTCCGTAAAAGAACGACAATAACCAGCTACCCAATTAAGGTGCTGGATGTCTGCCTGTCGTATGCACTAACAGGTGTGCACATAAACACACACAGAGACACACATACATACGCACACAATGGTTTTCTTTGGAGAATAAGGACTCTAATATGACGTATACAGAATTGACTGTTCAGTTGATTTTATTATCCTACAGCAAATACTTTCTTCAACAGAAATGGTTCTATGAAACTTTCACAGAGTTTGAATTTTTGTACTTTAGGTTTACAGAAAAAAATCATAATCATCTGCAAATCTGGCTCTCCACATTGAAAATATGCACTATATCTCTCTCTCTCTCTCTCTCTCTCTCTCACACACACACACACACACACACACACACACACACACACACACACACACATACACACACATACAAACATGCAGATTTTTGCTTAAAGGGACTTAACAAATACCTGAATTGATGGTTATATCACTAGGGTGACCTCAGGGTTTCAGCTTTCCTGAATCACCTCATTTCAGGCAGACCGAAACCCTGCAGTCACCCTAGTGATATACTAGGGTTCTGTACTTGATATTGAGAGAAAAAATATATATACTGTTGTACTTGGTCCTTAGAGAAAAAAATTGCAGATACTCAGAATTCTGATTGGAGAGAATACAGGATAAAAGGTTTCTTCTGGTGACCAGTGAGGCTATAGCAGCTCAGTGATTGTACAGAGTGAGCAAGGCCATTGCCTAATATATCAAATCCATCAAGAAAAATAATTACATCCATATCAATTATTGGTCTGTTAGAAATAAAGACCTGGTGGAAGGACACTATCCAAAGGTGATTGTCTAGTGCTTTAAAAATAAATGTCTTATCTCTGCCTTGGCATTTTCTGTACCATCAAAAGGCCATTATCCTATGACAGTTCCATTCCACAGACATTAACATTAGATACCAATTCTTTCTAAAGGCTTTTTACAATGCTTTGTCTCATTTGGTGGGTTTGCCAAATGTTCTTCGCATTTCATTAATAAATTGACCCACACAAATCCCTTAGGACTCTAGGGGAAATTAAGTTCCATTCTCTTTTTTTCCCTTCTATTCTAATTAATACTATTAAGAATGAAAAGATGCTATCGATAGATCAATCAAGTATAGTAAATTAAGCAGCACAATTTAAACGAAATAACATTAAATGGGAAACTATATTAATAAATATAACTATATATAGAAATTATATGCCCCCAGTTATGCTAAGAGCTTTGCATGTATTTTATTTATGCATACAATAGTTTTACAAGGCAAGTGTTATAGTTGAGGAAACTAAAGCTTAGGGAGTTACTAAGTGCTGAACTCAGAATCTAGGTCTGTTCGACTTTAAACCTTGGGCTATAAACATTCTCTTTTATTGCCTTTTAGATGGTATATTATAGAACTGTCTTAAACACTGACCTCAGACAAATCACATAGGTACTCCATGTCTCAGTGTCCTAGTGGTGAAAGTGAAAATAGAGAAACTGGTCCATCTCACAGTCCCTCCTTAGATGATCTTAACCTCACAGGGAGTTGGCAAGACTAGAAGTTATATCTTCAGGCTATGATCAAATGTAGTGCAAAACATATCATAAGAAGGAAGAGTAATATTGCTAAAATCTTAATACATTATGTTACTTTTAGCTTCTGTCTTTTCAACTGCCCCAGGCGAATGTCAACTTATCATTCACAAAAATACAATATAGACTCTCATCCTCTGTAAAGAATCCTAGGGAGGTCTGGTCCAATAAAGCACTAGAGCCAGGTGTAGAAATGACACTGCACGCATTGGTTCCCAAGTTCATGAAACATTCTACTTGTTCATAAGTTGATCCTCCACTTGATTTTATTTTTTTCATAGGAAAATGCAGTTTATTCCTTTGAGTTTATAAGCCTGCAATAACCAGCCCATTGTCTGTGATAGCCTCTGTACTGTTCAGATGAGAAAACATTCTAAGTAATTATAAATCCCAGAGGACCTTCACGTAGGAGTTCTTGTCATTAGCTCCCAAGCAAGAAGAAAATCCGCTGCTGGTTCATCTCTTCCCAGATCCAGGACTGACTTTCCACAAGCACAGTCAAGGGTCTGAGAATAAAGGAAAGATTGCCAGAGTTTACCCTGGATGGTGGAAAAAACCTTTCCTTAAGACTTTACAGACCAGTACAAATCAGTTTTCCCAGTTTATAGATAATAAAGACAGATTAAGGAAGATTAAGAATCAACAGCACATAGGAGCTGGAAGGAACCATGAGAACCTACTTGGCCCAACTCACTGCCTTCTGGCAAGTGAGTGTCAAAACCTTCCAAGACAAACGAGGGAATCTGACCTTTTAAAAAATGCAATATCTTACATTGTTTTTGTCCAACCATGAGGAAAGGGAAGACAGTGAGAAAACTTTATTGAGAAGCTCAGAGGCAAGCCAAGTTTCCCTTCTCCCTTCCCTGCTCCTCTCTGGGTAACAGCCTGAAACAACAAAATGGTCTTTCCCAGGGTGAGGTAGAGGACCTTCATGCCAGCCTCTCCATTGTCCAGGATACTCCACCACCACTGCCTCACACCGTGACAACCAGAGCCTCCCTGGAGGTTCAGTTCAGTTATTTTTTGCTATTTAGTTTAAATATAGTCTAAATGTTATCCCTTTTTTCTTTTAATATTTATAACATTAACTTTATTAATTTTGGTGCCAAATATATGTTTGTAGAAATATTGAAAATATATACTTTCCATTATGATGTCAACAGGGAATGATAGCTTCCCAAGGAATTGATTTGCAGGCAGCTCTGGGAATTCATTTGTTGCACAGGTCGGAGGAATCCTCCACTGCTTATACATACAGTGTTTTGAATATAATGGAACAATGGAACACAGGAGAAAGGGAATCATATTTAAACAAGATCACAAGTGAGGCTCATTTCCCTCAGTGTGAAGAGTTAATCCCAAACACAAGTGAGTGATAAAAGCCTTAGACTGAACGATACATCTTCCCATGGATGGGGAAAAAAAATAAAGTGAAAAGAGAGAGGAAGTAAGGTGGAGAGAGAAGAAACTATTTATTTGATTATACTTTAATTCCAAGTCCCTTGTTCTAGCTACTTCTTCAGGTAAAGTTTTGTACAAATTATTTTTGGCGTATGCCCGTAAAATTTAAGTGAAAGAAAACGAAACTGTCAAATTGCATTAAAGCTCTGATCTGGCGGCTGAAGACAAAGATATTCAGAGAGAAGGTTGCTTTTCAACCCTTTAATCATCTGTTCTGTCCTGACATTCTAGGGGTCTCAGAAGAGTACATGACAAATAATGTTCCATATGTGCAGTTAAAACTGTCCACAACAAGGATAAGTGACAACTGAAGCGCTCTGGCTGTAAGTGATTAATATCAACACCCTGGAGCCACCTCTTCAATGACCTGTGTGATGGATAAAGTCATACACAAAAAGTGCACAAGCTGGCTTACTTGTGTGACCCAAAGATGCTGCACTGATATCCACCCTCCTGGGGAAAATGCTCACAGTTCACTCACTACACAAGTTTATTTGGAGGTTTGTGCCCACAATTGTTGGTTATCTGCCCATGAATTCTCCAAACCAGAATCCAGCACACTTCGCTTCTCTCCCTCCCCTTCCTTACCAGGGTGAAATTACTGAACGAATACAAATTAACTATATATTTTTTTAAAATTGAAGGAAAAAATGAGCTTCCCAAAGTACCTTATAGTATAGTCCCAAACCGAATATGAATGAGTCTGCTGTGCTTTTGGATATCTGTGCCCTTCCAAATGCAGACATTTAGGAAGGGATGCTGCACAGGCACCATTGTCATGGCTATTGTATCCTGCTTGGTTTCCCTTAAGACACATGCAAGTACTCAAGTATACATCATTTTTATCAAACCTGCTCCCATGCATACTGTAGACAGCTGAGTAATTAGGCAGGATAATACACTGTACAAGCTCTAAGAACACTTTCATATAAACAATAAAAGAATGTTGGAAATTACCCATCACTGTACGTGAAAATAAATAGATTTTGGTGCTTGTGAATGGATTTATATCCTCATGATCAGAGTAATTTATAAATATTTTTGCGGTTAAAAACACCAGCACTTTGCTCCTGCTGAAGATCTATAAGCATAATGTATATATAGTACGCCTGCTCTATTGAGTTTTGTTTTAAATATTGGGTCATGAAAGGGTAAATTCTTTCCTAGATCCATACTGGGAATTTATGTGTGTGTGTGTGTGTGTGTGTGTGTCCTGCTGGACTTTCTAGAATATTCTAAAGTGTCTTGATAAAAATTTTTAAGATTTAAGTGCATCCCCAATCAGGATAAGAAATTATTCCAAACGAGTTAAAATATATTCAAGCCCTTACGGGAAAAAAGAAAGTTGTGCTTTATTTAATGAGAGCAATGTTTTGCTACAAAGGGAGTCATTTCTATGCTTCAACAACCAAATATTTTCTGTTATATGCACATGTGATATGAATGTATAATTTGGGGCAGTTATTCAGAGTCAAGTTCCTAATATTCAGCATTGTTCTGTATCCTATCACACTACACCCTTTCTTAATCATACTATATGTAGTTGCTCATATAAAAATTCTGTAACTGAAAAAGGGAAGAAGGAAATCTAACAGAAAATTTCTTGCCAGATGGAGAAAATTGAAACATTACCCTTGTTTCTTTGCCAGCGCAGATCCATTTTGACAAGCTGGAAATGATTTATGGGGAAAAAAACGTATTTACACTGGCAGAGATGTTATTAATTGCCATACAATGTTCACATTTTTGCATTGTTTTGTATGTGATTACTTAAAGGCTTAAATATACAGTCGAAATACGTGGCTTTTTTGCATGCTGATTATTATATGACAGACAAACTTACAATACATGATGCATGCTATAAATTTCGTTTAAACCTTCACAGACAACACTACAACAAAGACATGACAAAATAGCAAACCCACAAACAGCACGCAGAGTAAACAGGTCATTGTGTCTGTGCATTCACACACAGGCATACACACATGGATGCAAATGATTTCAAGTATTATGTACAGTACATGGGAGTTGATGAATAATATGACACTCTCAACACATAACAATATTACTTTTATTACTTCTCAGGATAACTGTTGCTACATGAAACTACTACTAAAATGAGGCCCCAAAATATTTGAAAATGAAAATATTAAAGCAATATATAATTTCTAAGTTAGATAATTTTGCAACATAAAAGACTACCAGATGTGCTAACTTCCATAATAGAAGTTTGGAAGAGTATTTTTTAGGCATTTTATTTCAAATGGTTTAAAAATAATATCTTTGGAAGGTACTTTTTCCTCATGTACATATGTGGTTCTAAGAAAAAGAAAAATTAGACTATTTCGTGAGAATAAAATTGATTGCAATAACAAGGCAATTTATCATAGGCACTAACTATTAGCTGTCTACCTGTTTATTGCTTTTACAATACTGTCACTTTTTTACACTAATATAGATGGATATATTTATTACTACTTGCAATTCTAGATTTTAATCTCATATTAGAAATATGTTCTCATATAACAGCTACTTTGTCCAGGAATCATTTACAATATACCTGTGTCCATTGAGGACATTTTAAGATACCCTTATTTCCAGTTGTGGAAATCAATTTCGAAGGTCTCAATTTCCAGCAGTCATATCAGCATTCTCATAAGAGTTCGTACATGGTTGTCCCTTAGGTTTAAGGTTTTAGGAGCACAGTCTCTCTGCAATTAGTTTTATGCTCCTTAAATGTAAATCAGATGTAAGTCTCTATAAACACTCATTTTCTATAGCATTCTGCAGAGTGTTCCCATTGTATTAGGTTGCTCTAAGAGGCAAATGATTCTAAATATGAAACAAAACAGTGTGCATGTGCCAAAACTATAATTTAGCTGCTTATGATTTACCCAACTCCATTTTCGCTTGGGAAAATGGATTCAATATGTCTATTTGAAATTAGTTCATAAATAAGAGCTTATTGTGAATGATTAATGAGTGTGGTCCTGCTTGTATAAGATTAATTCTGTCCAAGGTCACTCTATCCCACTGGGAATTTGGGCATTTGCCCAGTGACCCCTTGTGGGTGGTCTTCACTTTTCCAAATTGGGACACCCTATAGGAAGCAGAATCGTCCAGCTGCCAAGCATCATGTTCAAGCTACTTCTTTCACTTCATCCTGCCTAAGAACTCTTGTAAGTTTCAATCCCTAAGGAGCTGAGGACAGGCCTGGTTTCACAGGATTTATTAGCTGCATGCTCCTGCATATGCAATCACTGGCTCAAAAAACTTTTATTGAGCATCTACTTTATATTCAGTACTCTAATAAGCATCATAGAGTGGAAGGAATCGTAATATAGAATATTGTTGTTGTTTTAATGAGGCCGATTGCTGATGGTACAGCAGACTGGCATCTTTTTATTTAGAGTCTTTTTTAGCATATACCAATTCAAATTAATAGGTCTAAAAAATAATTTTTAAACATGTGTTCTGGTTAATAGACAACTTAGAAAACAAGGAAATGAGGATGAAAGAGTGAAAAAGAACACCTAGAGTATTGTTTGTTTTTTTTTTCTATCATCAGAAAGAACTCTGTTTTCAGACAGATGTCATTAGAGAGACAGACAATGTATCATGATAATTAAGAACAAGGGTGCTAGAGTCTGAAACTTAGCTCCACCACCTACCAGCTGTGTGAGTTATTTAACACATTTCTTAGTCTTTCTTTGCTTCAGCTTCCTCATCTGTAAAATGGGGATGATGATGATAATAATGATAATGATGACGATATCTCAAAATGTTGTTGCAATGATTAAGTCAGTTAATAAATGCAAAGCATTTAGAATATTGTCTGACTTATAACAACTACTCATTAACATATGCTGCTTCTTTTATCCAGAATGCATTTGCTTTATGAGAGAATCCTTTTAACCAAGAGTGATTTAAGAGATAACAAGAGTTCTAAGAAAAGACATTGTGAGTATATATTTGTTTTCATAACTCAACTGTGAAGTCCCTGACATTAGGCCAGGTAGCTATTCCTCTCTGTATCCCCAGTTACTAACAATTCTGGCCTTGGTAAATGGTCTATACTGTTTGTTGTACTTAACTGAATTGGTTAAATTTTGAATACTTTTGAAGCTGAGAGTAATCACTCAAATGTTCTCCTTGCAGTCCCTGAGCCAAAGGAGTCTTAAAGCCTAACCATCTAAGATTGATTGAATAAACACATAATTCTCAGGAAGAAAAAACTTTCATTATAAAATGGCTCCTGTAACAGCAGCAAGAGGAGTGGAATGCGTGCAGGGGCTGGGAGTCGGAGCAAGGACACAGGCATGGTTATGTGAGAAGGGATGCTAAGATAGAATGCAGCAACAGTAATTGAGAAGTAGGAAATCCTAGCATCAGGGACCATGGAAAGAGATTGGCATACGCATTCCAGTAGCATACAACCACATGATGCGGAGACCTGAAATGGACATTTGTCAGGTATATATGTTGGCCTGCCCAGCATGCAAAACCTTCCCATTTGAAAGCAATTCCAAAAGAGGTGGGAATCAGGCTGAAGGGAGACAGGTAATGCCTTTCCTCTCCTCCCAGACTCTGGGTTGTAGGTATGTGACCCAGGCTTCACATGAAGATGAAGGGGCCAAGAGTGACTGTTGGCTGTGGTTGTGGGTGGATTATCCAGAGAACCAGGGGCAAGTAGCCACTGGCAGCAGCTTCAATAGTAGCTTCCCAAGTTTACTATTTCTGTAGCATTTTCTATATAATTTGCTGCCAAGTATCCTTTGGCTCCTGACTAATTTTTGAGCCTGGTTCTTAAGAACTTCCTGGCTATTCTATGAAATCCCTGATATCCTTCCAATACATTCCTTTTCTGCTTCTATTAACTAGAGTTGGTTTCCCTTGTTTGCAACCAAAACCCTGATTAGTACAAGAACGGGGCCAAATGCCTATGTGATTGTCACCCAAAATCTTTATTGTCCCAACTCTGACATCTTGTGATACTTACTGGCTATGTGATGTTGGACATACTACTTGTTCCCAGGTCCCAGGAATAGTGACAGTGAATATGTTAGGTTATAACAGGATTAAATTAATGAACGTGAAGTACTTAAAAGAGTGAAGAGCACACAGTGCCCCATGTAGGCTGCCTATCATCTTTGGCTACTCCTAAAGAAGCAAGGGTAACAAATGAGACCCCAAAACCTTGTGGCAGTAGTTTTATCCTCTTTAAGTTAGATGTCTCACTACTCCATCTCTTCATCAATGGAAAGTATTCAATCATATTTTAATGGCGTCTCGATAATTGTCTGAGGTACCACATATAAAGGAAAGATTTTTAAGGAATACTTTTATAAATACATGCATCTTTTTTCACACATTGATGTTACACAGCTTCACAGAAATGAAAATAGAAGTTGAATTTTCTTATCTGTCCTCTCATGCTCATATGTCTCATAATTAGACTGCAGACTCGAATGAGAGGAGAAATTGGTCTTATATTTCCTTTGTATCCTCACAATGTCGAGCACATAATAGGTGCTAAATATACGCTCACTGATTGATAGCCCGGCATTTAATTTCATTACTAGAGCCATCTGAGCCACTAAGTGGTGTAGTTTGCACACAACCATCTGGAACTCCCTCTGACCTCAGTCTGGTCCCCATTAGCTAAGACCAGGGACAGAGACATGGACCAGGGACAGAGACCACGATGTCACCCAGAGACAAAGGTGTGGCTCATAATTACCTGCCTGACTCAGGCAGAGAAGTTCAATTCAGCTTTCTCCTTCATATCCCTTCTGCTACCTTACACTGTTTAATGATGCAGAATAAAACCAACTTCTTCAGGACAGAAGTAGCCAGGGACCATCACGTTTTCCTAAGTGGGTTCCAGTCCAGCATCCCACTTATCCAGATTGCAGGCAGCTGGGAGATTTGCTCTTCTGAGTCACCGCAAGGAACACTGGAATGATGAGTTTCAGTATCATTTTTTCTCCTTCTGGAGAATACTGTCACTGATTCCTCTCAGCATACACTTTATTATCATCCAAGTTCCCAAAGGCACTCAAGAATATGTGATTAAAGGAATTCCCTACTGTCATATATACAATAAGTCTAACTGCCTTTATTATACAGCAAGTTTTCTGTGTTTTTTTTTTTTTTCCTCCTTCAATCTAATGTCTCCTGGCTAGAGATGAAGCCACTCACCAAACATCCCTAACTCGGCCTCACATTTTTGATGTTGAATTGAGGATATGTAGGTCAAGTGTCAAACTGCCAGCATGTTGGCTATTCAGGTCTGGTTTGCTTGAAAAGACTCTTACATGTTTAGAATATTCTAGTGTTATATGTGCAGACTGAATTCAGAATTCCCAAGCCTTCAAAGCAAAGGTTAGATTTGAGGGCAATGGTAGCAAAAAAGATCCTCTACTCATTCTTCTTTAATGCTTCAGTTTCAGGTTCCCAGTTGTAAGTGGGTGAAGAACATCTAAAAACACTCCTTCCCCCCTCCACTGGTCTCCTCACTTTCTGTCTTAGTCAGTTTGAGCTATAACAAATTACCATAGACAGGGTGGGTTATAAATAACAGATATTTATTTCTCACAGTTCTGAAAGCTAGAAGTCTGAGATCAGAGTGACAGCATGGTCAAGGTCTGGTGGCATACTGCCGACTTGTTATATCCTGACATGGCAGGGAGCAAAGAGAGAAAGCAAACTCTCTCCTATTATAAGGGCACTAATCCCATTCATGAGGGTTCCACCCTCATGATCTCATCTAATCCTCATTACTTCCTAAAGACCCCAGCTCCTAATACCCTCTTATTAGGCATAGTAGGGTTTCAATATTTGAATTTTGGGGAGGAGACATAAACATTTATTTCATAATGCCTTCTCCTCATTCTCTTACTAATTCACTCTCAAGCTTCTAAGTGGTGGATGGAGAAAATGGTCAGGTCAAAGAAACTAGTCCAGGACCTTCACATCTGAACCCTGTGCTTTGGATAAGATAATAAGCATGATGAAAATAAACACTCTCAGGCCCAGAGGACCACTTTTCTGGTAGTTAGTTGCCAGTTTGACTTGGCTACTAATTCTACTCCTGTGTTACCACAACACGATGTGAACCTTTCCGTCAAAGGACTTTTCACCTTCCATTGTAATTGCTGCCTATCTCTCCCATGCAAATGAGTGCTCATTATTAATTATTATGTCCTCACTGCCTAGGATGGGACCTGATATATGATGATTATGATAGATTGCAAAAACTAATCATAAATCTCTCCCATCCATGTATGCACCACCCTCCTCTTTGCAAGGGTACATTGCTGCTCCTGCCTTCAAGAGGTAGAGCTGATTTTCTTATCCCTCCCTTTAATCCAGGTTGACCTTATAACTTGTCCTCACCAATAAAATGAGGCAGAATTACAGTGTGCCAGGTCCAGGCTAAGGCCTCCAGAGGCCATGAAGTTCTGCTTTCATATTCTTGAAGTGATGCTGCCAACTTACGAAGAAGCCTGGACTGGCCCCTTTCAGAATGAGAGGCTACATGGAGTCAAGATAAACCATTCCAGCTGAGGCTCCTTTCACCAACCACTTGAGAGAACCACTTGCTAAACACGTGAGCAAGGCCATCTAAGGCCCTCCAGATCCCTGTTGGGCTGCCATATACGACTACAACCACATGAGTGACCCCAGGCGAGACCAGTAGATGACCACCCAGCTGAGCCCAGTCAAACTGCAGACCCACAGAACCATGAACAAATAAAATTATTGTTGTCTTAAGTCATTGATGTTTGGGGTGTTTTGTTACACATCAGCAGATAAGTGATTCTGTGAGTATTCAATATAGGTTAGTTAGATGAATAAATAAATGAATCACTTAATAAAGAAGAGCGGAGAATCTCATGAAACAATTACAATCCCTTCTCCTTATGGCCAGCCCAGCCCATTAGCGGAACATGTCAGCATCTACTTGATGTGACAGCTTTATCTATACTTTTTCATGGCAATGATCACATGGACCTGAAGGGGTTAATTTCCTACAACATACTATCCCCTAAAAATTCTAGTAGAGTCTTACATAGAGTCATTAGAAGATTTGCCTTCTTGTCCCAAATCTGTCACTTATCAAGCTAGATGGCTTTGGAGCAGTCATAACCTCTCTGAATAAGATAAGGAAACATCCTGGTCTGCCTGGTATAATCCCAACTTAGTGCCCCTTTCACTTCCAAGGCATCCCAGTTTGGACAAGAAATTATATGGTAACACTATCTCTGAGTCTCAACTCTTTATAAATGAGAAATTATGTTAAACAGGAACAATAATGGTGTTATTTTCAGAACTAAAGAAAAAAACACAAGGGTAAGTAAAAACCACTATTACTGCAACAGTAAGGCATTACCTATGAATAGTACTGATAAATATCCTTTGAAAGAATGATGATTTGAAAGGTCAATTAAAATTCAGTTACTCCCAAAAAATTGTCCTCCCGCCTGCCATAATTATAATAGTAACTATAGCTGTACAGTGAGTGCCTACTAGGTTCCAGGCACTGAAGTAAGTAGGTTAGATGTAATATAAATGCCCCCTCACTTCATCTATTAATGAATATACATGAATCCTATTCATGGCGACCAGTTCAGTTTCTCTCCCAACTGGTTTCTGGCTTCTGTGCAAAAAAATTGGATATTTGTTTTAAAGCCACCAAAGATTGCATATTGGCTAAGAAATGCCCCAACTGCTTTTTGAAAGTTGGAAAACAAGTATACCTGGATGTCACCTTGAGAGAAAATTTTACCACTCACCTCAAAAAAAAACTCTTACACATACATTACCTCATTCATCTACAAATCCTTGTTTTTATCCCTATTTTCCAGATGAGGAAATGTGAGGCCTAAAGAAGTTAAATACCTTACCCAAAGTCATGCAGCGAGCAAAGGGCAGATTCAACACAAGATCTGACTCCAAAGCTCTGCTCTTAAATTCTCCTCTAAAGCCCCGTGTTAAATTACTTTTTGTGAGTAAATGCAGTGTCACTACAAAACAATTATGTCTAAAAACCATTTTGAAAATGTTATTAGGGATAAGTAGATCAGATTGCAGGCTAACATGTAGGAGCCCTGCATTTTTAAGGTATAAGTCAATGAATTTTAGTAGAATGCGTGGTGAGGGGCAAGGAGACCAATAGACAAAGTATTTAGGTGGCGAGAAAGCAGTGGGTAAAAAGGGGGTGTACAGAGGTGAGATCAAGGCAGGAAAACAGTGAGGTGAGATGAGCGTCATGTAGAAACTAGGCCAAGTAAAGGAGGCCCAGGGCAATGGGATCTCTCAGATGGCTACCAGTTTAGAACAAGGTCTAAAAATGAAAGGGAGGAGAGCCTCAAAAATTGAATTTTTTCTTATGCTGACAGGCGCTAGCCCAGCCTTTTCCATTTTCATCTAAAAGAAGCTGTGTTTTATATCTAGTTTGTAAACAACAACACTAATGTCCTCCCATTATCCATTGATGGGTACTTTATACTTGTTTTACTGTTGCTTAATAAATAAATTAGAACATAGCTAAACTTGTTCAGCAGCCAGTCATTAGCGCAGTTAGATCTACTGTTCAGAAAACTGAAGGGCTATTGACTCTGCTCAGTTTAATGAAGGAAAATGAGTCACAGGAGATCTGGGCACGAATGACTCATAGCTACACCAGCAGCCTTCTCTCCATTGTAAACTACTTTCCATCATTTGTAGTCAGCAAGAAGCTAAAAGAATGTTGATGTTTCTTTCCTGAATGGTTAACTTCCTGAGTTCAAAGAGACTAAAACTGTGGACAACAGGAAGTCAATATTTCTACAGTAAGGCACCAATTATATAAAGAGCTAGCAGGCAGTCAGATTTCTCATTAGATTTTCAGAAATAAAGTGTGGTACTGTCCTGAGAAGAGTCAGGAAACCATCTCATAGGAGAATCGTCTGCTGACAAAGATCCTTCTGATACAGAAATAATCAGAAGCGAGAACTCTTCCCCCAACCCTACCAACATACACTGAATTCTACTCTAGTGTAATGTTACTACAAACTTAACAAGCAGTTTCTTGGCTTGATATGAGAGCAGTTCCTCTTTTCCATGCCTCAGTCTTAGAGGAGAGATGCTGGTGACACAGTTATATATGTTATTAATAGGGACAATAAGAAAATTTGTCAATCTTCACACACAGAGGCAACGATCAGTTGTAGGTATTGATGGGTGGCCTAGCAGTGGGATTCTGCAAGATAAAGCTACGGGAGAAGGCAGATTCTTATAAAGAAGAATGGTGGGGCGTCCCTGGTCGCGCAGTGTTGAGAGTCCACCTGCCAATGCAGGGGACACGGGTTCGTGCCCCGGTCCGGGAAGATCCCACATGCCGCGGGGTGGCTGGGCCCGTGAGCCATGGCTGCTGAGCCTGAACGTCTGGAGCCTGTGCTCCACAAAGGGAGAGGCCACAACAGTGAGAGGCCCACGTACTGCAAAAAAAAAAAAAAAGAAGAAGAATGGTGGCCACCAGAGGACAAGGTGATCTATAAATTATATACAATTCTTTTTTTTGTTTTGTTTTTGTTTTTTTGCGGTACGCAGGCCTCTCACTGGTGTGGCCTCTCCCATTGCGGAGCACAGGCTCCAGACGCGCAGGCTCAGTGGCCATGGCTCACAGGCCCAGCCTCTCTGCGGCATGTGGGATCTTCCCGGACCGGGGCACGAACCTGTGTCCCCTGCATCGGCAGGCGGACTCCCAACCACTGCGCCACCAGGGAAGCCCTTATATACAATTCTTGACTTAAGGAAACAAAAAAGTATGCTTGGAAAGACTCAGACCCCAGATGGTTCTCAGTGTGTGGATATTTATAGGCTTGGAAATGGAATTAAGGTAAGTTTCCTTGGGCAATACCACATCTCTATTACTCTTGGCTTCCCCTGATCTCACTGTTATCGAGACCATCTTGAAAAATGTTTGGAACTCAGATTAGAATTTCATGTTCAAAGAACGAAATACAACCAAATTGTAGATAAACCAGTAAAACTATCTCAAACTTTTTCTGAAGAGAGAATTTTCTGTAACACACCTTAAACTTCAGAACTGTTGAGCTGCTACCCTTGTACTCAAGATGCCTAAGGTGTAGTAGAGGGTACCAGCAAGTAGACAGGTAGTTATTACATACTATGGTGAGAATAATGATAGGAACTGCACAAGGTGCTGTGGAAAGAGATCTTAAGCCAGACTTTAAGAGTTGGGTGAAGCTTTCAATATAAGTCAGGATTCTCCAGAGAAACAGCATCAACAAGATGTGTGTATATAGACTGAGAGAGGGAGCAGAGTCGGGGGAGATATTTATTTTAAGGAATTGGCTCATGTGATTGCAGAGGATTGGTGAGTCCAAAATCTGATGGGGCAGGCCAACAGGCTGGAGACTTAGGGAAGAGCTGCAATTAGAGACCAAAGGCAGTCTCCTGGCAGAGTCAATTCCTGCTCAGGGGATATCAGTCTTTCTTCTATTAAGGCCTTCAGTGACTGAATGAGGGCCACCTACATCGAGGGCAATTTACTTTACTAAAAGTCCACTAATTTACATGTTAATTCTGTCAGATTAATTAAAGTGAAAAAACATTTTCACATAAACATCCAGAATAATGTTTGACCAAATATCTGGACACCATGGCCCAGCCAGGTTGACACATTTATTTATTTATTTATTTATTTATTTATAGAATAATTTCTTTAATATCCAATAATATTTGTCTCTCCACTAGATCCATTAAGCAGGCACTACTCATATCCCCTCCCTTGAACCGCTGGCAACCACTAATCTGCTTTCTATTTCTATGGGTTTATCCATTCTAGATATTTCATATCAATGGAATTGTACAATGTATGAATTTTTATGTCTAGCTCCTTTCACTTAGCATAATATTTTCAAGTTCATCCATGTTGAAGCATGTACCAGTACTTCATTACTTTTTCTCACTGATTACTATTCCGTTGTATAGATGTACCACATTTTGTTTAGCCATTCCTCTGTTAGTGGGCATTTGGATTGTTTCCACCTTTTAGCTATTGTGAATAGTCCCTATACTGACATTCATGTATAGGTATTCATTTTCAATTTTCAATTCATTTTCAATTCAATGCGTACTCATTTTCATTTCTTTCGGGTATATACCTAGGAGTGGAATTGCTGGGTAATATGGTAATTCTGTATTTAACCTTTTGAGGAACTGCCAAACTGTCTTCCGCAATAGTTGTACCATTTTACATTCCTACCAGCACTGCACGAGCATTCCAGTTTTTCCATAATCTTATCAACACTTGTTATTTTCCATTAAAAACTTCTTGTCATCCTAGCAGTTATGAAGTGTTATCTCATTGTGGTTTTGATTTGCATTTTCCTAATGGCTAATGGTGTTGGGCATCTTTTCACATGCTTGATGGCTATTTTTGTATCTTCGTTGGAGAAATGTCTATTCAAGTCTTTTGCTCATTTTTTAATTAGGTTGTTTGTTGTTGAGTTATATGGGTTCTTTTTACATTCTGAATGCTAGACCCTTATCAGATATATGGTTACAAATATAATCTCCCATTCTGTCACATTTGGTTTTACCCACAGTTATATCCCCAGGACCTAGAACAATGCCTGGAAATAAACATGCGTTGAATGAATGAGGAGAAAGGCTTGGAGATAGGAAGAGTCTGTAGAAAGTTTAATATAACAAACTCAAAGTTATTGTCAAGTGCTAATCATAGCATGATACTGGTTTATCTGAAAATTATGATACAGGAACCAAGCTTAATAGGCCACGCATAGGTCTAATTTACAAGAATGCTATGTTTGACTTAAAATATTTTTATTAATAACCTTTGATAATGTAGAATTTTAAACAGTGACATCTGAGCATTATAATACATAAAGAATAGAGCTTTAGGTAGAGTTGATAAGGACCAACATGCCATAGTGTTGCCTTTTTTGCTGGCATGACAATAATAATATTGCTTTGTGCTTGCTTATAGAATGCTTTTTCATCTTCAAAGTGCTTTTTAATCATTAATTAATACTCATAATCCTATTTTTAGAACTTTTATTGCATCCCTACTCATACTGGCATAAAATGGTTAAGGCAGGAAACACACACACATACACATACACACACGTACCCTTATAGAATAGCTTCTTCTCTATAGTACTGGGATAAAAACACATTTGATTTCATCACCAGTTAATATCTATTTTTAATCTTTTCATTCCCTAAGAGTTGTTCCCTCTAGATGCAAACTACTGAGGTCAACAAGAGAAACTATAGAGAGAAGTGAAAATGGGGCAGAGAACCAAATGTTCTCTTTGTTCTCTCTTTATCCAAACTCCATTTTTGGAACACATGTGGGTTTAGGAAAACAATTTTTAATAATATGAAGTGGGTGGGGAGGCAATATAGATTGGTATTTAAGGGAAAAGGAGCAACTTGAAGACATATCTCTAAGAGAAAAAGACCTGTTTAGGATCCTAAGACATAACCTTATTGTTTTAGGGTGGAAGCAGGATCTTTGTGTTGTGGACTGAACTGTGTTCCCCCCAAATTCACATGTTGAAGTCCTAATCCCCAGTACCTCAAAATGTGACTGTATTTGGAGATAGAGCCTTTTAAAGGTTGTAATTAAGGTAAAGTGAGGTCATATGGGTAGGCCTGAATCCAGTATGACGGGTGCCCTTATAAGAAAAGGAGATTAGGACACAAACACAGAGGGAAGACCATGTGAAGACACAGAAAAAAAAAGACAACCATCACAGACCAAGGAGAGAGGCCCTCGGAGGAAACCAGCCACGCTGACACCTAAATTTTGCACTCCGAGACTCTAGAACTGTGAGTAAATAAATTTCTGTTGTTCAAGCCTGTGGTGCTTTGTTATGGCAGCCCGGCAAACTAATACACTTTTCATATAGTGTCAAACTTGCTTTATTATTACAAGACTCCTTTCCAAAGAAATTCTAGTTATATCTGGAGCAAGTCCTCTAAATACAAGTTTTTTCCAGGTTGACTGATGTAATCAATCATTGATTTATTTTTCTAACTATACTGAATCCTCAAATTAGATCCAAGCTAGGGTTTTCATTGAAAGAATAAATCAAGAATTGGATTATTTTAAGCTCATTGGATTTTCAGGAATAATTTTAACTAATACTCAAGTGTCTTTAAACAAAAAGTGTTTTTACCTTCTTTTGTTCCAGTATATGGGAAGTCTTATGTCTATGAGAAGCAGAGGGTTGCAGCTGTATTCAATGAGCATTTCTGTATACTCTTAAAAGAATATATATGTACACTGTCTTATAGCTTACAAAGTACAGATAGCCCACTATCCCATTTGGTCTTTAAAACAACACTGATATAAATCAAGGCAGATGGTATATACTTTTTTTTAAAAAACTGGTGAGAAAACAAAAGCTCAGCAAGGATAAGTTTCTTCCCCACAGTCACACAGCTAGTAGGATCATGGCGGAAGAGACTCTGCCATGGGCTGACCAAACCAATTCATTTTATCTCCTAGACCAATGATTTGCAAACTATGGCTCACTGGCCAAAACCAGCCTATTTCGGTAAATAAAGTTTTGCTGGAAAACAGCTGCACCTACTCATTTACGTATTGTTAGGGACTGGTTTTGTCCTACAACAGCAGAGTCGAGTAAGTGAAACAGACACCATATGGCCCACGAGCCTAAAATATTTACTATCTGGCCCTTTACAGGAAAAAGTGTACTGTCAGTGTCCTAGACATACAGCTAAACTACATTTCCCTGAGACTTCTCTCACAGTCCAGGAGTTCTCTCTTCCTTCCTCTGGGGCTGAATGCAGAGGATGTAATGGATGATTCCAAGGCTTCAGGGAAAGGCAGAGCCACTGGATGGAAAAGAGGATAGAGTGGCTTAGAGCACATTCACCCTGTAGTACACCATCAATCTAGGACCTGCTTGAGAAACATTTGCTTCTTACTTGTTGTATCAAGCCACTAAGATTTGGGAGTTTTTATAACAATTAATTTATCATGGCTAAGAGGAAAGAGAAACTTGTGTATTTTTAGATCTAAATCCAGAACTGTTCCCCTTCTTGAACCATCAAAGTGGCCAGAAATGAGAAGGAATAACAAATAAAGAACAAGATCTGGAGCTAGGCAGCATCACCCTGACTTTCAGGCAGAGTTGCCTTAGAGCTCATGTGGCTGAAGGGTTTCATCTCATGTGGGCAGTGACTTATTGACAAAGATTCTTAGACCAACTCCAGGCTCCATAGAAGTAGTGGCAGGCCAATTAGCAACATCTACCATGGACTCAGGAGTAGGGAGAGGTAAGACAATCAGGGATTTTCCATGCACACCTCTGAAAGACACCTGAATGATGAGGAAGCCTATTCTAACTTTAAGGATATGAAAGGGATAGCTTTCAGTCTGAGTCACACAGATATGCTGCTACTAATGAACACAACTAGAAGCATATCCTAAATACCAATTTCAAATGACTTGGTATGGGGGCAGGAGGAAGGAAGGGGAGCTGTTTAACTTAGATAATTGAAAAATTAAAATTAAAAAAGACCTCATAAACTGAATTTCACTACTTAAGATATACTAGGCTTCATACCAGAAGTTTGATTGCTTCTTTCTTTCATGGAAAATGACAAAGTACATTCCAAGTCACATGGTTCACCCAAGCCACTGATTTGCTACATAGGCAGAGACTTCATAACCATCTTCCCTCATAAGCAGGAGGGGTTATTATCATTACTATTCTTATTATTTACTTTCCTAAGCTTTTCAGCATTTAGTTGGCAGAGTCTTGGAAGGAAGATTCTCATGAAAAAAAAAAATTCCGTTTGATCTGGAACAAGACGCAATTACGAAAAAGAAAATCAAATTATCTTTAGGTCTCCTGAAACTTGAAGTTACTGCTCAAACAAACCACGGATCTTAAAACTCTGTTCATGTCTTCCATGTTTTCTCAGGCTTTCTCCCCCAGTGAATGAAAAAATCCTCAAAAATATGGTCTGTTCTGAAGTTTCATTATTTGTCTTCCATGAGTATTTACTTTTAAGGCCATTATAGTAAATAGAATTGAGGTGGCAATAGGCTATTTGCACCCAACCCTCTTTTCCCTTATTTTGGTAACACCATTGTAGGTCATTCTCCCCTTGCTGAAAGATTTTCCATCCTGTTTTCCAGCGTATCATTTTTATGTATTTGCCAGGTTGCTCACAGGCACTGTGGAACCAGTGAAAGGTTTGTGAACCATTCAGTAAGTGGTTCCTGTTCGAATGAATTACCTAGCTTTCATGAACAGTCATGCAGAAGCAAAGCAGGCAGAAAAATAATGAATACATTTGTACCATGGCACTCTCCCCAGCTATGAGATTCTTACAACCATACAATTTCCCCATGAGGAAAGACAAGATTGCACTGTCATTAGAATAGGTAATCATTAGATTTATCTTTTACAGAATATGTAGCATCTTAAACTATTCTATGTAGCCTCATTACTGCCAGGAGTCCTCTTTAACTGAGATGATAAGTAAATAAAGTAGAAATTACACACAACAAGAACCTGGAATATGTTGTTTTTGTGTATGTATGAGAGTTCCCTTCAGCAAACATAATCTGCACAGCAGTTACCATTATTTCTACCTCAATGAGCATCTCCTAATTGCTGTGTTATTGCTTGTGAAGAAAATATATTATTAAAGTCCACAACTCATGACTTGTTGCACATCTACCCATGAAAAAACTTAAATTTCATCAGCTTTTAATCAGTTTCAAATGGGATGGTATGCAGAAGGGGTATATTTTCCCCTCTCTTTAATATCTGTTTATTACCATTTCCTAATGTCAATGTATCCTTCTAACAGTCAAGATGCATTCATAATTTATTCAGAGACCTAAAGATTTTATTAAACTGAATCTATTTAATTCTCTATGAATTGGCTCAAGATGATTTTGGTGGCTTTTGTAATGAACAGCAACAGTTAAAGGACTCACAACCCCCTTTTAGTTGTTAATGTTTTACATTCTGCTGTTGGTCTGCTGCCAGATAATTATCCACAGAGCATTAAAATTTTGTATTAATATTATCTTTACAAATGCAATGTTGCTCAGTGGAGGACAAAGTTTCCACAGACTTCTTTCTGTATGTGTTAGGTGATTGTTAAATTTTAGGTGATATTTGAAACTGATATATTGGACTTTGGGTTAGGCATTTAAAATCTCAAGACCCAAGTTCCTCATTTCCTATTGGATATTCTAGAATAGGACAATCACACCAGATGGCTTTCAATCTAGGTGAAATCAGAACAGACTTATGGGAGCTTCTGGTTGGTGAACACAGGGAGATTTGGGAAGAGTGGGGCACTTGCAGATGACATGGAAGCTCCATGCCCTTTCCCCATACTGCCCTCTGCTTGTCTTTCAACTGGCTGTTTGTGAGTTACATCATCTTATAATCAACCAGTTATCTACCATGTGGCTGACAGGGTCCTGGTGCTCCGGGCAGGTGCCAGGCCTCAGCCTCTCAGGTGGGAGAGCTGAGTTCAGGACATTGGACCATGAGAGACCTCATGGCCCCACATAATATCAATCAGAAAGAGCTCTCCCAGAGATTCCCACCTCAACTCTAAGATTTAGCTCCACTCAAGGACCAGCAAGCTCTAGTGCTGGACGTCCCATGCCAAAAAATGAGAAAGACAGGCACAGAACCCCACCCATTAGCAGAGAGGCTGCCTAAAATCATAATAAGTACACAGACACCCCAAAACACACCACCAGACACGGTCCTGCCACCGAGAAGGACAAGATCCAGCCTCATATACTAGAACACAGGCACCAGTCCCCTCCACCAGGAAGCCTACACAATCCACTGAACCAACCTTAGCCACTGGGGGCAGACACCAAAAACAACTAGAACTACATACCTGCAGCCTGCAAAAAGGAGACCCCAAACAGAGTATGTTAAGTAAAATGAGAAGACAGAGAAATACGCAGCAGATGAAGGAGCAAGGTAAAAACCCACCAGACCAAACAAATGAAGAGGAAATAGGCAGTCTACCTGAAAAAGAATTCAGAGTAATGATAGTAAAGATGATCCAAAATCTTGGAAATAAAATGGAGAAAGCACAAGAAACGTTTAACAAGGACCTAGAAGAACTAAAGAGCAAACAAATGATGAACAACACAATAAATGAAATTAAAAATTCTCTATAAGGAATCAATAGCAGAATAACTGAGGCAGAAGAACAGATAAGTGACCTGGAAAATAACATAGTGGAAATAACTACTGCAGAGCAGAATAAAGAAAAAAGAATGAAGAGAATTGGGGACAGTCTCAGAGACCCCTGGGACAACATTAAATGCACCAATATTCAAATTATAGGGGTCCCAGAAGAAGACGAGAAAGAAAAAAGGGAATGAGAAAATATTTGAAGAGATTATAGATGAAAACTTCCCTAATATGGGAAAGGAAACAGTCAAGTCCAGGAAGCTCAGAGACTCCCATACAGGATAAATTCAAGGAGAAAAACAAAAGACACATATTAATCAAACTATCAAAAATTAAATACAAAGAAAAAATATTAAAAGCAGCAAGAGAAAAGCAACAAATAACACACAAGGGAATCCCCATAAAGTTAAGGTTAACAGCTGATCTTTCAGCAGAAACTCTGCAAGCCAGAAGGGACTGGCAGGACGCATTTAAAGGAATGAAAGTGAAAAACCTACAACCCAGATTACTCTACCCAGCAAGAATCTCATTCAGATTCGATGGAGAAATTACAACCTTTATGGACAAGCAAAAGCTAAGAGAATTCAGCACCACCAAACCAGCTGTACAACAAATGCTAAAGGAACTTCTCTAGGCAGGAAACACAAGAGAAGGAAAAAAACCTACAAAAACAAACCCAAAACAATTAAGAAAATGATAATAGGAACATACATATCGATAATTACCTTAAATGTAAATGGATTAAATGGTCCAACCAAAAGACATAGACTGGCTGAATGGATATAAAAACAAGACCCATATACATGCTGTGTACAAGAGACCCATTTCAGACCTAGGGACACATACAGACTGAAAGTGAGTGGGTGGAAGAAGATATTCCATGGAAATCAAAAGAAGGCTGCAGTAGCAATTCTCATATCAGACAAAATAGACTTAAAATAAAGACTGTTACAAGAGACAAAGAAGGACATTACCTAATGATAAAGGGATCAATCCAAGAACAAGATATAACAATTGTAAATATTTGTGCACCCAACATAGGAGCACCTATATACATAAGGCAAATGCTAACAGCCATAAAACAGGAAATCGACAGTAACACAATAAGAGTAGGGGACTTTAAAACCCCACTTTCACCAATGGACAGATCGACCAAATTGAAAATAAATAAGGAAACACAAGCTTTAAATGATACATTAAACAAGATAGACTTAATTGATATTTACAGGACATTCCATCCAAAAACAACAGAATACACTTTCTTCTCAAGTGCTCATGGAACATTCTCCAGGATAGATCATATCTTGGTTCACAAATCAAGCCTTGGTAAATTTCAGAAAATTGTAGTTCTATTTTTAGTTTATTAAGGAACCTCCATACTGTGCTACCATATGACCCAGCAATCCCACTACTGGGCCTATACCCAGAGAAAACCATAATTCAAAAAGAGTAATGTACCACAATGTTCATTGCCGCTCTATTTACAATAGCCAGGACATGGAAGCAACTTAAGTGTCCACTGACAGGTGAATGGACAAAGAAAATGAATGTTACCAGCCATAAAAAGAAAGGAAATTGAGTTATTTGTAGTGAGGTGTAGTGAGGTGGATGGACCTAGAGACTGTTATACAGAGTGAAGTAAGTCAGAAAGAGAAAAACAAATACCGTATGCTAACACATAGCATATATATGGAATCTAAAAAAAAAAAAAAAAATGGTCCTGAAGAACCTAGGGTCAGGACAGGAATAAAGACACAGACGTAGAGAACGGATTTCAGGACACAGTGAGGGAAGGGTAAGCTGGGACAAAGTGAGAGACTGGCATGGACATATATACACTACCAAATGTAGAATAGGTGGCTAGTGGGAAGCAGCCGCATAGCACAGGGCGACTAGCTCAGTGCTTTGTGACCACCTAGAGGGGTGGGATAGGAAGGGTGGGAGGGAGACGAAAGAGGGAGGGGATATGGGGATGTTTGTATATGTATGGCTGATTAGCTTTGTTGTGCAGCAGAAAGTGGCACAGCAGTGTGGAGCAATTATACTCCAATAGAGATGTTGAAAACAACAAAAAAAAAAACACTGCTGGGGAGACACTAACAGGATCTGCAGGAAACAAGAAGGAACACAGGCTTCTCCCTCCTCCAATCTTTTTTTTTTTTTTTTTAATTTTTATTGGAGTGTGGTTGATTTGCAGTGTTGTGTTGGTTTCAGGCGTGCAGCAAAGTGAATCAGTTATACATATACATATAGCCACTCTTCTTTAGATTCTTTTCCCTTATAGGTCATTACAGAGTATTGAGTAGAGGTCCCTGTGCTGTGCAGTGGATCCTTATTAGTTATCTATTTTATATATAGTAGTGCCTCCTTCAGTCTTGCCGTGTCCCTCTGGTGTCCCCTCATGGCAGAACCTAACAGGGAGCCACTGGCAAAGCAAGGATGTAGAAGAGTGAGGTTGGGGCTAAGAAACACTAGCTTAGTAATTGGCACATTTCCCTCTGTTCTTCTGGGCAGACATCTCTGATTCGCTTTGTTTTCATTGAAAAGTATCACCTTCTTCTTTTGAAGCTTGTTTATGAATCCAAAGTCATTCTTAAGGGGATGGGGGCTGTGGTGATGTCTTGGCTCTAAGACACAGCCCCTAATTTTGATGTGTCAAGGAACCAGGGCATGGGCTTCACCAGTCACTGGCTAGTGAGCATTCTCCTCTTCCTTTGCAATAAAGTTCTTATCAATGCAAAAAAAAAAAAAAAAAAAAGAACAGCCTTATGGTCTCTGAATAAATTTGAGCAGAGTAATAAATTTAAAAAATAGAATGGATTTCATTATTAACAACCAATTACAAATTCTTTAATGATTCAAAACAATATGTATCAAGGGCCGTACATAAGGATCAATCAACAATATGGACAATGTAGGAGTGGTAGCTTAGTGGTAGCTTGTTCACCTGTGGCAGGAATTTGGAAGAATTATCATCAACCATCAGTAAATTTCTCCCAACATATATTCCAATAAGTATTTGATTTTTCTAGGATCCTTGAGATAATGTTATAGGTCAGAACTCAGATAAGTTTAAAATATTTACAGGAGTTGAAAACCAGAGGTAAAGTTCTCTTTGATTGAACGCTCTGCTTTGGGAGTGACACAGATGGGGTTGTAAAAGATTAGGTTGGCATTAATCTAGAGGAGCCATATTAGCTAAATCAGCCAGTACAGTTATCCAAGCCAGTGATCCAATCTTGTCCCACAGGAATCAAATGGATGGATTCATCCTATTATCGTTAAGGTTCCAGGTCAGTCTGGTTTGAAAATGGGTGATGAAGAGCTCCTCTCACTACTACCTATAACACTCTCATGCCCATCAAGAGCATGGTGAACCCTGTAGATACAAATGTCAGATTGGCTTTATTCTAAAAAGTAAGGCTCTTTAAAAACAACATGAGCCTGTTGAGAAGGAAAAAAGGACAGAAAGCAAGGGAGGGAGATCCTGTAGTATTTCCTTCATTAACCTTTGCCTTCAGCTTTTTGCAAATGTTGCAACATAAGAGCTCTGCCTCTAAGTTTTCCATGAAGAATGTGAAAGATATTATGTATGTTAGTAGAGCATAGGGTTAAGAGAATGAGATCTGAAATCAGATCACCCAGATTCAAATTCTGGCTCTACCATGTACCACCAAGATGAATGACCTCTTGCAATGTTTTGCTTCAGCTTTTTTATCTATAATGGACATAATCATAGTTCCTACCTCTTAGACTTCTTAGAGGAATTAAATGAATTATTGCATGTGAAGCCTTTAGAACAGCAAGTAAGAAGTGTTCACCAAATGTTACTCATTACTCATTCAGTGGACAGATACTTATTGAGTGCACACTATGTTTTAGACATTATGTAGGCACTGGAGATTTAGCAGTGAGAAAAACATATGAAAATTTCTGCTTTCTTAGGGTCTATTTCAAACAATAGACCAATAAGTGAAATATAAAGTATTAAAATGATATTATACCAAATGGTTTAAGTGCTTTAGAAAAGAATTAAGATAGTAGGAACATAAAAAATGATGAAGTTGTAATCTTGAATGTAGAAAGAGGAGGCTTCACTAAGAAGGTGACATCTTACTGTAGACCTAAAGGAGACAAAGCAGTGGACAAAAAAATTCCTGGAGGAAGAGTGGTTTGTGCAGGGGAAACAGCAAGTACAAAAGCTCTGATCCAGAGCACATCTCATCTGATGCCTGATGTGTTCTAGACATAGCACAATATATATTAGCTATTAGTATTTTGGTTGTGTTTGCATTCCTCAGCTCCTTTAAGAGTAGAGAACATACTTATTACTTCTTTTCATCCATCATAAGGCTTGGTTCAGTGCTGAGTGGAGAGCAGAGGGTGTTTCTTATAGTAAACGACTCACTCTGTATCAGAATGACAGCATTTGTTAAAAAAAAAAAAAGCAAAAAAGCAGCCCCCATGTCAGATCTACAGAAACTTTGAGGTCAGATCCCTGGGATCTGCATTCAGGTATTATTGGTAAACACATGCTGGTCTGATTGGTTCCTTTTTATTTCTATACAGATCCATGAGTCTGCTTTACTCCAGTCCTGCCTTGCAGCCGCCCTATAGATGGATGAACTTGGAACCTTCTTTGGAGAGAAATGCAGTGTTTGATAAAAGCCAGAAAGCATGCTGGCATACATTTACATTGGATGAAATACCAATTCCACTTAGCTACAGTATGAAATGCTTCTTTTATTTGCATGGGAGATCAACCATATAAGGCATAATAACTTCTTTCAAAAGTTCATTGCTAGTCCCATACTAGCTTCTCCCAGCAGAGATGGCTGGCAGCTCTTCTTGCAGTAAGTGGAAAGCCATAGTCTGTCAAAGCATCAAGCGCTAATGAAATAAACAAAAACTGTCCTTACCTGAGGCAGGTGCCAAAGCCTGCTAGTCTAAGTGCCCCCACTGGACACAATTTAGACTTGCTTTCAAATGCTAAAAACAAATAGGTTCTCCTAAGTGCAATTAAAGCTAAGCCACACATTGAATCTATTGATACTGATGGAGTTGTTTTGATTCCAAGGCTCTTAAGAGTTGTTTCAGAGAATATCACATAATTTGGTAATTATTGTTTTATGCTAGTATGTGACAGGGAACGTCAAAAACATTCATGATCTTCCTAGTCTTTTTCTTAATAATCTTGAATCAAAACTGAGTATTTCTCCAAAGAACAAAGTAGTTACTGTGCCATTATAACGCAGTATGATTTAATTTAAATGATTAAATGTGCTGTTTTAATAAGATGTATTTCCATATTAAAAATACTTGGTATCCCCTCCTATTCTATAGCTCCCCCTCTCCACCCTGGAATAAAAGCTACCCAACCCATGCCAATTATTTTACTCTTTCTTTTGACTTAATCGTTATATCGGAGAGGTTTTGTTTTCTTTTTGTTATTCAAGCCAATCTAAAAAAGCTCCCTACTCCCAAATATCTCTCGTTATTACCATCAAAAATTTAGACTATGAGCAAACAAAACTTCTATGGGAGGATGAAAGAGGGTTCTATTATTCAGTATGCAGGACAACAGTCTTCACCCAAGGCTGTCCCCAGCAAACCAGGAAGTATAGTCATCCAATCTAAAGGCATCCTTTTAGGCAAAAAGAAACAAACACAAACATTAATAGATTCAGGAATTTTTTTTTTTTTTTTTTTTTTTGTAGTATGCGGGCCTCTCTTGCTGTGGCCTCTCCCGTTGCAGAGCACAGGCTCCGGACGTGCAGGCTCAGCGGCCATGGCTCACAGGACCAGCCGTGCCGCGGCATGTGGGATCTTCCCAGACCGGGGCACGAACCCGTGTCCCCTGCATCGGCAGGCATACTCTCAACCACTGCGCCACCAGGGAAGCCCAAGAATGTTTTTAACAACATTGCTTATAATGTCTAGAAAAGGCCAATTAATGTGCATCCCAGGCCCACGTTAGGGCCCCTGAATACCTCCACATAATTTGGATTATTAGTAACTTGGATATATTAGTAACCTAGCAGAGAGAATGAAAGGCCAGCAATCCTTGCCCAGGAGAGGAGAATCTAGAATGAGGGACAGGACACCATCTACTAGGACATCATGGTAGAAGAAAACAGGCAACTGAAGAGCCTGAAGTCATTAGGTCCCTAAGTCAAATGGAGTGTGTTGAGGAAGATGCCTAGAAACAATGGCCCACAGAGAAGAGAGAAGAGGTTACTGCTGTCTTCTTCCCTAACTTGGAAGAATTCAGTGTGCTCTGTACTGTATTCAAGGCCCTGAGGCCCCCCCGCCGGCCCTTCCCTATCCCCATCTTCTCTTCCCACCCAGTCTCCTCATCCCCTCTGAGGTTCCCAAACCCTAAGTAATTGCAGCAGACACATCCTTCAAGCCCAGATATGACAAAAACCTTCACTTTCAGGCCCATAATGGACCTCTAAGCAGAATGTATTTCATAATCATTCTCCACACACACTCCAAGTAGCCACAAATTGACCGATGAGATGAAAGTTACTAATTTGTGATTTTCACTCTGGCCCAATCTAGGGTCATGCCAGCTTCCACTGCCCATACCCGCTAGTGGTAAAGATTGAAAATTACACTGTCATAGGAATGGATCATAATTTAGCTAACAAATTCTCTGTTAAACACCCAGTACCTCCTAGTTTTCTTAACCTTATAAGCAACCTTGCAATAAAAGATAAAGTTACTAAAATATACAAGAACATAAGCTGCATAAGATGTTAGATGAGCCTGTTCTGCTCATCTAACACAAAGGCTGGCACTTAGTAGATACTTACTAAGGATTTGATGATTGACTAATGGATAGAGAGAAAGACCATCAAGAAACACTGAAATCCAACATTATAAATGTAAAGGAGCACAGATGAGCAAAAATTAATTTTACTTATGAGGAATTAGAGAAAGATACAGAGAAGAACTAACATTTGAGCTGTACTTTAAAGGATAATTAGAAACTTAATAGAACAGGAAAATGTGGAGGCAAATATTTCAGATAGGAAGAACAGTAGGAGTAAGAATTAAAATGTAGAAGTCCATTGGCTTTTGAAAAAATGTGAGTCAGTGTGCATTCTGAGGTAATGATGTAATTCTAGAAGAGTAATAGGCTAAGACTAGGTTTTGAAAGATCTTGTAGCCATGCTAAGCTTACAAGAAAGAGAGATAGGGAGAGGAAAAGGGTCGCTTAGACACAGCTATTATACTTTTGAACACTTATTTTTAATATCAGACAAGTGTATAAAGATATTTGTTCAGGAATGTTTATCACAAAATTTATTACAATATTTAAAAGTCTAAGTAACATAAATGACCATTAAAGGGATTTGAAAGTTAAATGAATGATGGTCCACCCATAAAATGTAACCACTAAAAATGATAATGAAGGGCTTCCCTGGTGGCGCATTGGTTGGGGGTCCGCCTGCCGATGCAGGGGACGCGGGTTTGTGGCCCGGTCCGGGAGGATCCCGCACGCCGCGGAGCGGCTGGGCCCGTGCGCCATGGCCGCTGGGCCTGCGCGTCCGGAGCCTGTGCTCCGCAACGGGAGAGGCCACGACAGTAAGAGGCCCGCGTACCAAAAAAAAAAAAAAAAAAAAAATGATGATGAAGATATTTATTTATTGATATGGAAAAATATCCACACTGTATTAGGGGGAAAAGGAGGCTACAAAATATGCAGATCATGATCTCATTTTTGTTTTGTTCTCTTTTGTTTTAGGTGATATGTGAATAGAAAAGAATCTGGAAGGATATATACCAAAGTGTTAGCAATGGTTATTTATGGATAGTGTGATTATAGAAAATTTTTACTTCCTTGTTTTATATATATATATATATATATATATATATTCACACACACATATATAGTTTTTTTACAATGTACATGTATTATTTTTATAATCAGAAAAAGCAGAAGCTTTTTAAGAAAGTTAATTTTATTGCTAAGTTTACTTACCAAATAAGACTTACTTCATCTTTCTCTTTGTTTCTGTGTCTCTGACTCTTTTAGGTCATAAATATCTATATCTACCTTTCATGGTCATCTTTACTTGAGGTCAATTTACTTCATTGTTCCTAAATGCCTGAATAGTGTTGCAAGAAGCTTAGCAAGAAAATAGTATTCTACTTGAAGAATAATAATCATGAATTTGGAATTACAGGTCTAACTGAAACCTGGTAAGAGTACTGAATAAAAAAAAGTAGTCACTATAGGCAAAGGCATTGTAAAGACCCAGGAAGGAAAGAGAAGGACAGTCCAAAAGAGGGCATGATCGAATTGAATGATCATGTTGGGAAGGAGACCTTCACAACCCAACAATGGTTGTATAAAACTTCAATAATTGTAGACAGCCAGAAAATGAGATCAGATTTGTCACAGTGCATTAACATCAACTCTTCAGAGACCAGTGAGAGTCTACAAAGACAAAAGTAAATTCAAGTCTTAAACTGGATCTATCCCAGCTCTGTTACAGCTCATATGCAAGAGAAGACCCACCAGTTCTTAAGGCATAGCTGAAATACAAGTAGTGGGGGAAGACATGATAAAAAATATATTTCTCAAATTTAAAAATATAACTGATAAACTGGAAAAAATGCATGTTTATAGTTCTCACTCAGAAACAAAAAGAAAGCAAGATATTTAGGAAATTCCTACTTTTAATTATCTTAAAATGTGACAAGTATATATAGCACTTGTTTTATTATTACTTATACCACAGAAAAAGGCACTTATACTTCACTACTATATCTTTAGTGATTGGAATAATGTTGGGAATATAGTAGGTGTTCAATAAATGTTTATATTATGAATTTTTATTAATGAATTTTAGAAAGAAATATGCAATTGGGTTAATTTTGTCCAAATAATCAAATCAGAGAAATCAGAAATAATGATTCTGGTGAAATATATTGTCCAAAATATATTTGGACAATAAAGACATAACGTGTGAATAATTGAAAAGTCACTTATATTTGATGCTGAGAGGTAATGACATTGAAGGGCCCTACCACTTTAAGCATTCTATGATGCTGGGCAGGATGGAGTTAGAAAGTTTGGAATTGGAAATCAAGTGTTTGAATTCTGGATCAACACAACACTATGATCTTGAATCAGTGAATTATTTACTCTTGTTTGCTGCAGTTACCTCATCTTTAAAATGAGGATAATAATAACATCTGCCCTACTCATGTGACTACTTTGATATTCAAACTAGCTCACATATACTGTAACTTTAAAATTCTAAATAAGAGATATTTTGATATAGAAAGGGATTTGGGAGACAACTTTACATCCATTATATTTGGCTCAATAAAGACCTTGAAAATTGAGTGGTGGAAAAAAATCAAGCTGTTGCTTTCTATTAAGCACATTATAAACATTATCTCTTTACTCTGATGTATAAACAGTATCCTAATTTTAGAGATGAAGAATTGATGTTCAGAGAGGTACAAAGACTTGCTCAGTGCTACACAAGCTGTAACTGGTGAAGTGGTTCAATTAGTACTAAAATGCATTTGTTTACCATGTACATTGGATGGTGTATTAGTTTCCTAGGGCTGCTGTAACAAATTCCACAAACAGGGTTGCTTGAAAAAGAAATTCATTCTCTTATAGTTCTGGAGGCTGGAAGTATGAGATCAAAGTGTCAGCAGAGTTGGTTCCCCCTAGAGGGTCTGAGGGAGAATCTATTCCATGCTTCTCTGCTAGCTTTTGATAGTTGCCAGCAATTGCTGGTACCCCTTGCATTTTAGACACATTAATCTCTGTCTCTATTTTCACATAGAATTCTTCCCTGTGTCTTCACAACATCTTCTTATAAAGACACCAGTCATATTGGATTAAAGGGCCACCCTCCTCCAGTACGGCCTCATCTTAACTAATTACATCTGCAACAACTCTATATAAGGTCACATTCTGGAGGCTAAGACTTTAACATACCTTTTGAGGGGGGGACACAATTCAGCCCATAATAAATGCATATCCTCAAAATTTCAGGTTATTGAAAATGAATCAAGTGAACCACATGTTATAAAATGAGCAATTTTATAAGTAGAGTCATAAGAAGAAGAACATGTAGAGGTCCAAACTTCTGTCAGAAGCCATTGTTCAGCAAAAGTAAATATTTAAAATCCAAAAGAGGAAAAGTTAAGAAGAAAATTAAGATGATTTTTTTAAAAGGCATCCAGAACTGCTCCTAATTGTATTCACTCTATGTAAAAAGCACCTCAAAAAAAAAAAAACAAAGAAAAAAACCTGTAAAGTTACTAGACCTTGGTGTTAAATTCAAATAAGCAGTTTAATTACTATATGAGACAGAGATCTAACCCCATACATCTACCCACATACAAATCATCCTGAAGATTACTTTGCAGAGAATTGAAATCTGGAGGAGAGAAGTCCCCTCATTCTGTCATAAATGTCTGCTGATTTCAACGAAGCATAAAGGCACCCAAGCACAGGAAGGTAAGTAGTAGGAGTAGAAGTCTTGTCATTACCCAGCAGTATAGATTATGTTATTGTGTCTGACCCTGAGTTCTGCATGGTCAACCTCTACTGCATTGAATACCCAGGGGATAATTCATCATAAATGAAAATGCTCTTGGTAAAGGTGGGGGAGGAGTCAGTGGTCATGGCTAGAGCTGGGATTTATGACATTATAATAAGTTAATTAACTGCTGTACTCATTACTTTTTAAAGGATGAGAATAGCATCTAAAAGCACATGCTTATTAGCAAAGATATCTTAAGGCATACCAAGTGCTTGTTAGGGAAGTTATGTTAAGATGAATTAAAATATAGAGTTTTATGAGGTCTAGGCCTACACGTTAGTCATAAGAACTAGAGAATTACAGGCTAATTGTGTCATAAAGATCTGATTGGGTATGTGCTAAACTTGCCAGTTCAGAAATACCAAGGCAGTACTAATAGGAATGAGTTAATTTCATTCCAAAATAACCAGTATACCTGAATATTTGGAAGATTCTGAAACTAGTGAATAAGATGTTAATAAATGGAGAGAAAAAATCTTGATGCATTATTTTGCTTTACGTAAACTAAAATAGAATGCTTTATGTGAACTAAAATATATCAAAATTAGCACAATTGGTTAAAAATTAAAATAATTTGAAAAATTTGTCTGAAAGCCATTATCTGAGCCCCTAGAAAAGAAACTCAGTGTCATAATATGTTTACTAGTAAATTCCTTCACTTTCAAGGAACAGATCTTTGCCATGTTATATAAGCTATTTCAGAGAATAAAAAAGTATTAAAAGTATTTCAGATCATTTTAAGAAAAAATATACCCTAATTTTTACAATTCTAACAAATTCCAGAAAAAAAGATAGCTGAATGTCATTTAATAAAGATTTATTTAAACTTAAAAAAAATGGTAGCAACTAGAACTCAATAATATAGGAAAAGGTAATCTTTTACCTATAGCCAAAGAGTATTTATTATAGAAATCCACAAATAGTCTAAAGTTAGAAAATCTATTAATATACAGCATTAGGAGATTTAAATTCAAATCAAATACATTTTAAAAGATAATCATCTCAAATAGTAGTACATCTTCTTAACATATCTTTAAGATGTCCAATACAAACCATCGGCCAACATTTTACTTAACAGTGAAATAATAAAACAATTCTCATTAAAATACAGATATATGAAATAACTCTTATTATTTAATATTATTATTACTATCAATATCATCTGACAGGATGAGTTCTTATAATATGTCAGGCACTGGCTAAAGGATATACATACATGTTTTTTATTTAATATCATTTCAAATGTTTTTAAGATATAAAACAAACCACACTACAAACATTAGAGGGGAAGAGACAAAATGTGTTTATTTACAGGTGACCATTTTAGAACATAAAAATAGAAAGAAATCAAATGAAAAGCTATTGGAATTAAAGATTGGCATAATAGCCAGAAAAGATATAAATATTCTCATATACCAAATAACAATATAATAGAAAAAATATAAACCAAAAAGATCCCGTTCATAATCACAAAGCAAAATTTAAATATAACAGAAAATATCTTATGTGACAATAAGCACAATGTTTTATGGAGAGATATAAAAGGCAAAAAAAAAAAAAAAAACTGAATAAAGGAAGAGCCTAACATGTTTCTAAATAGAAATACTAATTTTTACAAAATAAAAGTTTTTATTAAAATTTTTAGTGCATTCATTAAAATTCTACTTCAAATCCCAATTGAATTTTTCTGGAATTTGACCAAATAATTCTAATATTGATTTGAAAGTATAAACAGAAGAGTAATAATTGTTTTAAAGAGGGAGGGATTACTTTTAACAAAATATTAAAACACATAAAGCTAAACTAATTAGAACTTAATGACAAATATAAGAAAAAGGCAAATGAGAGAAAACAGACCACTCAAAATACACCCCATTATCCATATGTACTCAGCATTTGAGCAGACTTGTACAACAAATCAGAAGAGAAGAAAGATTTCAACCAAAAATAATCATAACTTGTCTACAAGAGGTATTTATAATTTAATCTATTTTAAGCCTCTAGAGAGAAAGAATTCCTAAACCAAAAGTCAATTGGAAGAGAGAAAAAGAAAAGAAAGGAGAGGAAAAAACCAATGGAAGCTTTTATTAACTAAAAGAATTATTTAAAAAAAAAAAAAGAAAGAAATAGAAAACTATAGCAAAGTAAAAGAAAAGCTTTGACTACATAAAAAGTAAAAACTGTACCAGAAAAATTAAAAGCAGGATCAAAAGATAAACAATATGTTAGGGGAAAATATTTGTAGAGAAGGCGTCAATTCAAAGGGATACAGTCTTTATATTACACAAAGTTCATACAGAGTGAAACACATCCCCTAGGCTAGATAGGCACCACACTGCTGAGGCTAGACTCAAATGCTGAAAGGGCCCCAGGTGAACAATGGAGGCAAGTGAAGAGGGCAGGCAGCCATAAAGTGCACATGAGCAACAAATGGGAGATGGCAACCCAGTTTTGGCGGTTTTGGGGAGGCATTCTAGCAGAGGGTTCTCATGCTGGAATGGAATGTGGGCCCAGTATCCTCAGATCTGCTTTTCTCAGGAGAAACCAAGAATTTAGATCTTTTTTAATGCTGGCCAAAATTTTAAACAATATGCTGACAAAGCAAAGCATGCACAGTGAGCTACATGCCATGTGATCCACCAGTTTACAACCACTAACTGGCATGAACAATTAGTTAATGAGGAAACACTATTAGCAAAACCACATGAACAGTGTGTTGAGGATCCACCACTCATCTTGATTGTGAGTTGGTCGTATAGATCTCATCTATACAGGGACTCTTCAGGATATAAGAAACGTCCAAAAAGCAAGAAGCAGTTAAAGCATCATCTTGCTGTTTATTTCTAATACTCATTGTCTCAGCATCTCATCATGGGACCCACCCTGTGCCCAGCCATGAACATTCCTACACTGCAGCTACCCTGGATTACATGCAGTTACCCAAACACTTGCAGTCTTTTGTTCCTGCTGTTGCTTCTTCCTGGAATGTTCCCTATTCTTGATAAAGGAAATCTTATTTACTCTTTAAAGCTTAGTTCAAACGTTAGTCCACTGTAAAACCCAAGGCAGAATTAAGCATAAAATCAACACAACACATCTGTTGAGTACCTGCTCCATGCCAGACAGTGGGAACTATAGCAACAAAAAAGACAGAATAATTTCTGCCTTCATGGAGCTTATACTCTGCTTTCCCACAGCACTTAGCTCCTGTGTTATGGCCCTTAACATGTTTATATTTATAATTATTAGAATAATTGGAGATTGCTTACTTCCCCTGCAGACTGTAAGCTCCTTCAAAGAATGACTGTGTCTCCCCATAAAACCAGCTTCTCCAATAGTGCATACCTTTTACTCCCTACAATTTCAGGGTTTGTAAATTGTTTGGGTATATAATAAACATTCAGTACATGCTATCCTGAGAGGTGAACTAGCCTGTTATAAAAGACCACCATGACTATGAAGACTTAAACTTTCTGTGGGAAGGTAACTCAAACTAGGGTAAATTTTTAAAGTAATTTAGAAGTCAAAACTATTCATCACAGTTCCCTAGTACTCAGTGCCACATTGCTACATTCTACTTTCCCTAAAAAAGTGACAAAAACACTGAAACATTAATCAATCCAGATATCTGCTAATCAGTTAATTTGAGCAATGGAGAAAGGAAGTCAGTATTCTTAAATTAACCCTGCAGAGACATATTAGCATAGAAACACAATGCAAATTCATTCTGACATCTGGAGTTCTGTGCAGTAACTACATCCAAAACACGAGTATTTGGTCATGTCCTCTTAAAGCAACTGCAAAATTATTTCTTTTTGATATCAAGTCACAAAGATTTCTATCACAGGGTTATCCTGAGTCGCCATGTCTAAGGTCCACAGTTTTGGCTAGAAAAAAGGAAAGTGTTCACTATCAAGATAAGAAATGAGAGGTAGAGTTTAGAATATATTCAATGCTGCTCTGGCTTTCAGCTCCCCAGAGTACTTTGTAGGCGGTGTTATATGACTCTTCCTGGGGCTACCTCCCTCTGTGGACTGAAAGTTCTCTGAAAGTGAGAAGACACAGAACATGTACCTTTTAGTGCCTTGGACAATGAATTGCATTTGGTAGATGTGCGGTGAAGGTTTTTTCACTATTTGAATATGTATTATATTTTATCATCTAACATGGAATATGAACACTCTGTATTTGAGAGTATGCAATGCCAACATTACCATGTTTCCAATGTTTGACTTTTAAATCATCTGCATCCTATTTACAAACCCCAGTACAAAATATAGAAGATGAGTGGAAGAGAGAAGACAGAGGACCTAATCAAACAGTGAGAAAGCCAGTAAGTGGGTTCCTCCCTTAGGCTAGAGTCTGTTTACAGATCACCAATGCAAGATTAAGAATGATATGCCTCAAGATATCTCATAGTGAATACTAGAATCACCCAAGGCCACAAAAATATCCAAGTTATTTATGCTAAGATATTGACTCAATGCAATAAATCGTCCTTAAATACAATCATTCAAAGACAGGAACTGGCTCATTGTTGGAAGCGATAATCATTTGTAATAGACATTATTCAATCATTCATTTATAAAATGTCTCTGAGAGTCAATAGTGTAGGAAGATGAAGAGTCATCACTAAGAACATACATCAGACATTGTTGCTATCCCCAAAAGCCTCTAGTCTGAAGGAGGAGAAAAGATAGATATAATTGGAGTATCAGCTCCTCTTGTTAGCCAGAGTTGCATATAAAGTTGCTGACTTGGAGGTATTTACAAGGTACTATCCACATTTGCTTCTCTACTTCTCTGTGTTAGAAGGTCATGTCAGAAAAACAACTAATGCTTCATACAGTCACGAAGTGTTACAGTTTGAAGAATCCATAGAAGTCATGTCGTTCCTCTCCTGTTTTTACATATTAAAAAAGAAATTCCATAACACTTAAGTGCATTGTTCAAAATTACACATAACAAAGCAACAAATCTTAGACAAAAACATACATTTGCAGCCCTTTCATTTTTCTACTAACACCACAATGAGCTATCTTTAAGAGAAATAAGGTATTACGTTTATACAGAAAATACAAATTGCTTCTAATATTAACATGCCCAACTACGCATGCTCTTGTCTTTCAATTGACTTTTAGCAATTCTAGGTCAGCTATAGTCCATGACGCCCCACAACAAAATGCACATCTTTTTGTACATATTTTATCATTTGTTTTAAGTTGTACTTTACAAGGTGTCTAAGCTTTTCTCTGGTATCCTGATTTTAGTTAATAGCAGAAAACAAGAGCAAAAATATAAAACAACAGTTCTTTATCTAGACCTGTTTAGTGTACCAAAGAAAAAAAATGCATCAGGGCTGCAGGCACATGAAAACATGTCAATCAGATGTAATTGCTCTCCAAGAAAAACACTTTTCAGGCAAGTGAAAAAGAACTCATCCTGAACACAAGGCTTTGTAGCAGCAACTAACGACAAGCTCACTTTGTTATTCTCAAACTCGTTGCTCAAGATTCAACATTTGAATCATGACAGAAAAGGACAACCTGACCAAGTTATAGCTCTTAAACAATTATAAAAATGATATGTGCAGGCATTTATAGATTATGTGTTTATATACTATATAGAAAGATTATATATGTGTATATACATATATATTATAATGATATTTCATTATATCATTAAGAGTTGCTGAGAATCAAAGTAGCTTGTAAGTACTTGATGGTTACTTATACCAGTGCCGACAAATATCAGAACTCTTAACACTTTTTTTAAAAAAAGGCTTCTGCTTTTTTTGCACAATTACTCTTAAGGACACTCAACAGGCCAGATTCCGCCTGAAGACAGTAAAGCCCACATCCCTTTTGGCTAGTATTTGAAGGCTATATTTGGCTGGATGCATATAAAGACACCTTTAAAATTCTTTCAATATCTTTTTCCATTATTGCAGAGTCTACTTAAATGGAAACAATAATCCCTGCAACAAAGGACAACCGCTAACTTCAAAAAGAAGTGTGTGGCCTCTATTTTTGCATTCATTACTCAAAAACTGAGATGTTATATTTTTTTAGCACCAGAGTTGGGATCTTCACTAACTAAAAGACATAAAAGTTAAAAAAATAAAACAAATAATGGAAAATAGTAACAAATCCAATAGTAAGCCCCAGCCAAGACCTCCATTTAATCCCAATCTAAACTTACCAAAATTGGGTGCCACCCATGAAGACACTATCATTCTATGGATGCCATATTCAGGAAAGTCCACTAACTATTTGTGTATAAAACTCATTTTAAGTTTCAAAATAATAGGTTTTCAGTCAGGCGTGCAGACAGCATTGTAGGATAGGGTATTTTCTTCTCACTACACATCATATGCCTCAATTCATAAGAGAAGGCACTCGAAGCTGAAGACTTGTGACTAATCTGCTCACTCCCTAAAAGCTCCTCCCAAGGGTACAAAAGTGGCTAATCACATTGTTAATAATTTGGGGTACAGATCAGCCACATTTCATTAGCAGTCATAGTTGTGTAATTTAAAGGTAGAGTCAGACTCCGCCCCTTTCTTTTCCTCTTCCTCACTCAGGCAATGGGGTGTTTCTGCATGTGACTTCCAGGTTGTAAGTGCAGCCTCGAAGAGGCAGAGCAGCAGCTTTACCCATGTGGACTGTTGGTAAGAGTGTTTGGTTGATAAGGTAGACACTGTGATGCACAGCCCAGATGCTCCTTGCAGGAAGGACTTGTTACACCAACTTCTGGGATTACTGTTAGCTCCTCTGGGGACTGCTGTAGTCATAGAGAGCCACCACCCCCTCCCCAAGGTCACTCATCTTCCCAGGGCAGCCTACATCAAGTAACTTATTAATAGAGTAGTGTGAAACCTGGCCATCTCGGCCCACCTCAGGAAAATTCTGAAGGTTCATTCTAGTTCTAGAACTCCCAAGGAGTCAGCCTAGACTGTCCTTGTACCTGCATCACAGCTCAGCTTCATCCTCTCTCCACACCTGCTTCTTTGCTCTCCCTCCACAGGTGTGGATCCATGGGCACTTATTAATAAACATTCTGGAAACTAAACTTTGACTCAGAGGCTGCTTCCTGGAGAACCCAATCTGAGACAGTAAGGTTCTGATCTCCATTCTTAACATTCTAGATTCCATAAAGTGGGACTCTCTGTTTTAGTTTCCAGGTCTAAGAGTCCTGCTGCAGCTTCATTTACCAGAGAAGTCCCTCACTTGGATGTAATGAGCACATTCTAGCTATGAATAAAAATTGTATTTCATTTCCTTTTTGGATATTGCCATCATGTCAGAATCTACATGTCATTGGAGCAGATTAGAAGTGGGCAATAAAGTTTAAGCATCAAAAATCCCACTCAATATCCCCAATAAGGCCTACTTCTGAAGTCAACTGGAAAGAATTCAGGAATGTCAAGCCGCCTTCTTCAAATCATTTAAACCTGCCCTCTTGAGATTCGTCATTTCCATGACAACTATAAAGGGGAAAAATTACTGAATAGTTTGTAAAATGCAGAAAAGTTGTGAAGACTGAGGAATTTAATAAATTTAATTAGTTAAATTAAATTAAGGTAAACTTTTCTTTGTTGCTTAATAAATGAAAAGAATATAGATATGAAAGAATATCTTTCCCACCCAGTCCCACCAAAAGAAGTAATAGATGCCCCATATTTTTAAAGGACCAATCCTCAGGGAAATCTTCATTTGACTAGTTGGAACATCATGAGAACTTTCACATTTCAACACACACTACATGGCCAGCATTTGTCGGCAAAGGAGAATGGTACAAAATTAATGCAAATTTCAAGTGCATATATCCATGGTCTGATATTTAAGCAACATTGTTACCTTCATACTGCTGAAGAAAGCTTAACACTTAGATTTATGAATTCTACCTACATGAAAATGAAAGATTATATTCCCTTTACTGATGTTATCACATGATCAATCTGCAAATACTCTTGTACAAATTATGAAAGGAAAAAGTATGTTGTAAACCCACCGGGATAGCAGTCAGAATCTCTTATATTTTGATCTAGACACTTAGTCACCTGGACATTTTTTCCCATCAAATTAAACAAATGTCATAATGTCTTTGTGAAGCAAGTCAGTAATGTCAGTCAACTTTATAGAAGAGGAAACCAAAATTAGATTACTTACCCAAAAAGCAGCTGCTATAAGACTGAATTTTTGAGGCCTCCCAAAATTCATATGTTGAAACCTAATTCCCATTGCAATGATATTAGGAGGTAGTGCCTTTGAGAGGCGGTTAGGTCATGAGGACAGAGCCCTCATAAATGAGATTGGTGTCTTTATTAAAAAAAGAGACCCCAAAGAGCTCCCCTGCCCCTTCTGCCATGTGAAGACAGTGAGTAGACAGCCATTTATGAACCAGGAAGTGGGCTCTCACCAGACACCCAATCTGTCAGCACGTTGATCTTGGACTTCCCAGCCTCCAAACCCATGAGAAATAAATGTTTGCTGTTTAAGCCACCCAGAATATATTTTTGTTAGAGCAGCCTGAATTAAGACAAGAATCAACAAGAAGATTACCTAACGTCTTAGAATCCCAAATTTCCATCAGTTTATAGGACAACTTGGCTTGTCCACCTTCCGGAATTAAATTTGATGGCATCTTTGGAATCAAAGATACTGGTCCAGTTCAAAATCCAGCAAACGTTTTAAAAAATAACTTGACAGCTGACATTTCTGTCCCTTAAAAAAGAGCTGGTGTTTTGGGAAAATACTAGAGAGGTATTTTAATTGTTCCCAGCACCTCCACCCTGGCTCTGGCAACTGTCACCTCATTGGGGCCATCAAACAAGTCTGGATAACCTTCCAGCCTCAACTCTTACCTGTGTCAGTGCTCACCGAAGCAAAACTGGCCTGGAACAATTTGTGCCTCCTGTAACTATGCTTTCTCTCACTCTATTATCCTTCCTTACAAAATAATACTAACTTACATTTCAATAGCAATTTATGTAGCAGTTTTACAAACACTGTATTTTACAAATACTACATTGAGCTCTCTGCTGATCTGAAGTCTGCAACAACAGGAAGCGTGTACACATTTCTTACATGTGCTGTAAACATTTATTAAACAGGTACATCTTTATTATTACATGTTTGTTCAAAAGTAAGTCAATAAGTACCTTGAGAGTCAGAATGCCATACACGTGATTTTATATCCTGAGTTTAGAACAATATCTTATAGGCATTAAAATCTTAAAATATATCTGCTATTTTGATCTGGTTGATATGAAATTCCAAGATATAGTATTCTTATGCTTTTATTAAATATAAACTTGTAGGATTATATATATAAAAATTAACTTGACATTCTCATTAAAACCATAAACTGAAAGTGTTTTGCTGAACAAACTTAAATACAAAGGGCTTATACTGCTATTAAAGTAAATTATTTTTAACTTCTTATAGGTCATTTGTACAGCTTCTTTTAGTTTATAATACTAGAATTGAAGGGAAAAAAATGTCTTCAGATTGAAAAAGTCTCCTGAATCGGTATAAGAAAACAAATTCTGAGGGAAAATCTTTTCAATTTTAAATTCTATACTCAAGCTATCATCAAATTTGAAAGAAGAATAAAAACACTTCTCAGGGCTTCCCTGGTGGTGCAGTGGTTGCGAGTCTGCCTGCCGATGCAGGGGACACGGGTTCGTGCCCCGGTCCGGGAAGATCCCACATGCAGCGGAGCGGCTGGGCCCGTGAGCCATGGCCGCTGAGCCTGTGCGTCCGGAGCCTGTGCTCCGCAACGGGAGAGGCCACAACAGTGAGAGGCCCACGTACCGCAAAAAAAAAAAAAAACACATTTCTCAATATATAAGCATTCAGAAAGTTTATCTCTCACATATGTTCTTTTTCAAGAAAATTACTTAAGGATATATACAAGAAAAATGATGAAATATATGAAGAAAACAGGAAATCCAGAAACAGAGGTCCAACCAAGGAGAGCAGGCAAAAGAAGTCTGAGGATGATGACTGCACATTCACCCATCCAGCTTAAAAGAAGGCTCTGTAAAGTATCTTAGAAAAAGAAGGAAGCTTGATAGAAGAGAGAGGGTAATTTAAGGGGACTGGAGGAGAAAAATGAAATAAAGAATGAAAAAAAAGATAATTTAAGAATTCAGGGCATGTGCCAACTAGTAATCTTCAAAATATGAAACAAAGTAAGGTGATAATTGAAACAATTGATGGTACTCAAAAAAAAAGATTCAATTTATAATTAATGCAAAGAAGAATTTTCTTCTTGTGGCCCAGGTACTTCTCGTATCAACTTGGCAATCTGGGGAAGGGAATTTAACACCCTAGTTGGACCAATATTAAACAATGGCCATAATCAAGCAAATACTGTTCACTATTTTTCAACAAAGAGTGGAATATTTGCTTGTTTAAGTGTAGGACTATGTCATTAACAGTCTTAATAATGTAAAAATAAAAGTGAAGCTGACAGAGAATGGCATGTGAAAGGTGGAAGAGGGGGACAAGGGTAGGAATAATAATATTTTCTTCTTACAAATTTGGAAGTCAAGAGATAATAAAGGAAATTCATGAAGCAAGAAATACTGTGTAAGGATATTATTTAAAGTTACAGAGATAAAAAATGTAAGAACTAAAAATTATATAAATGTCATATATTTGGAGGAGAGGTGGTATAAATGAACCAGATCTTCATCTTTTGTTTCAAAGAGCTAATAGATATTGCCAAGTGTATGAATCCTGAAACAGAAGCAGAAATACATTCTCTGGTCTTTTGAAAGACATATTTGTATTATTTATTGCCACATGTATATATTTGATACAAATATTTAAAAAATGAACACAAGTGTTAAATTCCAAAGGAAGAGAGGTATGTATCTTGAAGAGCAGAACTCTCGCTTTCTCCCAAGGTAGCCCATCTCTGTTTCCACCTTTCCCTTGGTCAGCATGTGCACCACCTAGCTCCACAGCTCTTTAGTGCCTCCTCTCATTTCTCTTTCTTCTTGGACTCAGAAATTACTTCTAATTGGGAAGCTTGGAATGTCACTGCGACTTCCCTGACTTTTTCTAACATTCTGCACCTCTTCCTTTAACATTCAACAGAATGTGACTATGAATGTGATGGAATGACTCACGCAGTTTTTAAAAAGGCAAAATGTCTTGGTGCTTTAAGCGATGATAGAATATTCTCTCACTAGCATAAATCAGTCTGAACTCTTTTGATTGCCAGTAACAGAAACTAAATTCAAACTAGTTAACAAGACAAAGATGACATATTGACTCCAGGACTCCAAAGAATAGTTTAAATGACCAAATTGCAGGAGTAAGGGTCCAAGTAGGCCTCAAAAAAATGGAACCAGGAACTTAAGCACTGCCAGGATTTCCCATCTCCATCGTCATTTGATTTCTCTCTGCATACCAACTTTATTTCCCTCACTGAAGACTAGAGTCATCCACAAATATGAGGCAAGCATGACAGCGGCAGCTCTCAGTGCTTACAGCATTCAAACTTACCACCTGAGAGCGACTTCCCCAGGTCAAGTTTTAAAACTCCTAGGGAAGAACTCTTGGGTCAGATGCCCAACTCTGGATGAATTAGCTATGATCAGGAAATACTATAATTGGACAGGTTGAGTTGTGTGCCATGTGCCCTCACCTCCACTGACCAATCAGCTGTTGTCAGGGACACAGGTTCATGTGAGAACAGACAGCTCCTGCTGGAACTGTATGGTTAGAACAGGGGGAAAGAAACTCTTAAAAGAAGAGAAATGTGATTCCAATGAGTGGGATTGAATGATAGGTGTACTAGAAAGGTAAAATAATAAGTGCTTGCTATATAGGAAATAAAACTATTTCAAAGAAATTACCTGGTGCCTAATAATTGTGAAAAAAGATAGTTTTCACAGCAGTGGGGCTCTGCTCTTGAAAAACAATAGTTAAAGCATTAATTCAACTTCATCTTTCAAAAAGGTCCACAAATGAGAAGAAAAATAATTATTTATCATCTTAAAGATTATCTAACTTTTGCCCACAACTTCCCTAAAATAATTTCATTTGAATCTCTGAAAGCTGGCAAGATTTTGTTCTTAGGATGTATATGTAGTTTTAAAACAGCTAAAACTTAATTAGATATATGTGTGAGGATAAATAAGAAAGATATTCAGGCTAAAGATTTTGATTTCAAAACGTTTTAGTTTTTATCAATAAAAAATAATATATGGACCACATCTTCTTTATCCATTCCTCTGTTGATGGACATTTAAGTTGCTTCCATGTCCTGGCTATTGTAAATAGTGCTGCAGTGAACATTGGGGTGCATGTATCTTTTTGAATTATGGTTTTCTCCGGATATAGGCCCAGGAGTGGGATTGCTGGGTCATATGGTAGTTGTATTTTTAGTTTTTTAAGGAGCCTCCATACTGTTCTCCATAGTGGCTGTACCAATTGATACATGTATACAATGGAATATTACTCGGCCATACAAAAAACAAAATAATGCCATTTGCAGCAACATGGAAGGACCTACAGATTGTCACACTAAGTCAAGTAAGTCAGACACAGAAAGACAAATATCATATGATATTGCTTATATGTGGAATCTAAAAAAAAGGGTACAAATGAACTTATTTACAAAACAGAAGTAGAGTCACAGATGTAGGAAACAAACTTATGGTTATCAGGAGATAAGGGGGGTGGGGGATAACTTGGGAGATTGGGACTGATATATACACACTGCTATATATAAGATAGGTACCTAAGAAGAACCTGCTGTATAGTACAGGGAACTCTACTCAATACTCTGTAATGACCTATATGGGAAAAGGATCTAAAAAAAAAGAAAAGAGTGGATATATGTATATGTATAACTGGTTCACTTTTCTGTACACCTGAAACTAACACAACATTTGAAATCAACTATATTCCAATAAAAATTTAAAAATAAATAGGTGAACAAATTTTAAAAACAATAAAATAAAATAAACAACTATAATGATACAACCAGTTTTCCTATGTGACTCTAAAGATAATTCCAAAGAAGGATTACAAAAATCGTATTTGGAGCAAGAGATGTATTTTTTAAACAAGTGTGTAGCATGTGTCTATGATCACTCTTGTTCGTCTATGCTGGGAGTTGAGAAACTTTCTCTGTAAAGAGCCAAACAAATAGTTTAGGATTAGTGGGCTGTATTATCTCTGTAAGGACTACTCAACCCTGACATTGCTGCTTAGAGACAGCCATAGACAATAAGTAAATGAACTGATATGGTTGTGTTGCAATAAAACCTTATTTATAAAACCATGTTGTTTGATTTGGCCTCCAAGCCATAATTTGCTGACCCATGCTCTATACTAAGCAAATATTCATCATCTCCATTCTCTTACTCTCTCCTTCCACATACCCTTTCTACTACTTTTACTCTGTTTTAAAGCACAAATATGATCATATCACAGTACTGCTTAAAAACTTTTACTGACAAATTCCAGTTCTGATCACGACAGAGCAAATTGTATCAGACTATCTTCCCTGCTGAGAATATCTATAGAAACAAAATAAGTTGTAGAACACAGTTGTTTGAAGTTAAGAGACAGGGACCAAGGTACCCAAGACTTAAGAAGCCATGATCTTCAGGAGAAAGGAAGCACGTTGAGTGAAGTGAGCTGCACCTGCTCCTTCAAGTATTCCCTCAGTTCATTTTCCAATTCACAGCACAGTGCATAGAGACTGAACTGAAGGAAGCAGCATAGAGATTTGGCATTCACACAGACTTGGAGTGGCAAGTGCAAGGCCCCTGAGACAGTCAGGACTTGAGAGACCAAGATCTCAGAGAAAAGGGAACTTTCTGCACAAGTCTGCACAGCTTGTGCATTTGAGGTGCTTGCTGAATCTTAAGTTACAAAGGACTGAGAGGTTCAAAAACAACTTCTGAGCTTGAATACAGCATCTTATTCTGTGCATTGCACACTGTAAATATTGACAAAGCAAATATTTAGTCAAGAGCCAAAAGACATGGCCTTCAACTTTAACATTCTTACTATTATTGGAAAGTATCTAGTATCAGCAAATTAAATGGCATTAAAACAACAAGACACAAAGAAATTAACACAGAATAATGAAACATAGGCACTGATCAAACATCAACAGCTTTAGGGTCCTTCAGCCTGCTATTCTTTAAGTCTCTATGATTTTAGTTCCATCAACCCCTCTGTCAGTTCCAAGAACCAATTAATCTTGTTAAATTATTTTCCTATGGATCAAGTTTAACTTCCTTGTTTAGTTCCAGAAAGTACTTTAAGACTAGTCTTATCTCCCAACTCCTCAAAACTATGATAGTCATTTATGAACTGAGGTAACAAGATCTATACACTATTCATATTTGTGTTTGTAATCTCACACCAAGAAAAGCATCAAGATTTTTTTACTTTGTAGCTATCACTCCTTTTAAAACTATCTCTAGTCTACTACTCCTACTTGTTACTTGATTTAAACACCTTCTTGGATAATATATTTAAAGAATACTAAATGTACTATTTAGGTAGAAATAATACAAAATCATTATGTAACAATTTTAAGCAATATGGAACTTTTTAAAATTTAAAACTCACTTGAAGTCTACCAGTTAGTAATAATTATCCTTAATATTCCTAAAATATTAAAATAGAGGGATTGATGGATAGTGTGATAGGCAGAATAGTGAACCTGAAAGGTGTCCACATCTTAACCCTCATTGCCATGTTATCTTACATAGCAGAGGGACTTCTGAGATATAATTAAAGTTATGGACTTTGATATGGGGAGATAATTCTGGATTATCTGGGTGACCCAAATCTAATCAGGAGTCCTTAAAAGCAGAGAACTTTTTCAGGTTGCATTCAGAGTGATGAAACCATGGAAGAAGAATCAGAGAGATAAAGCATGAGAATCCAATCTGCCATTTCTGCCTCTGACAGTGAAGAAAGAAGGACATGAGCCAAGGAATGGCGTGGCCTCTGGAAGCTGGGCATGGCCAGTTATAGCCAGCAGAAAACAAGAACCTCAGTCCTATAAACTCAAAAAACTGAATTCTATCAACAACTCAAAAGAGCAGGAAAAAGATTCTCCCCTAGAGCATACAGAAAGGGGCATCTTGATTTTAGCTCAGTGAGATCCATGTTAGACCTCTGACCTCAACAACTGTAGTTTTGGTAACGATAGAAATTTAATGTAATTAATACATATAGGTAGATAGATGCAGGACTTTCCAAAATTGAATCATTCTATATATCCCATTTTAGAATAAAAAATACTTTATTAAATTATACATGCATTTAAAAGAAAAATTAAAATATTTCCTTACCATAAGAGATGTGTTTCTAAAAAGAAATTCAACTAATATTAAAAAAAAAAAGATTATGAAAATAGTGAAAAGTTGGAAATGGAATAAGTTTTTTAAAAACTATGTTCCTGATTTAGGCAATGTCTATTGTCCTTGCTATAAAAATAAATTAGTAGGGCCTTCCCTGGTGGCATAGTGGTTGAGAGTCTGCCTGCCGATGCAGGGGACACAGGTTCGTGCCCCAGTCCGGGAAGATCCCACATGCCGCGGAGCTGCTAGGCCCGTGAGTCATGGCCGCTGAGCCTGCGTGTCTGGAGCCTGTGCTCCATGGCGGGAGAGGCCACAACAGTGAGAGACCCATGTACCACAAAAAATAAATAAATAAATAAATTAGGATATTCCACTTCTTGCCATTCCTCTCCCATATCACCAAATTTTATTACTTATATTATTCATTTTACTATATCAGAGTTTATCATATTTACAGTTTGTTCTACAATCAATAATTCCAATAATTTTTTAGTTATTATTTCTTATGTTTCAATGCTTAAAACCAGTCCTTTTTACCGTGGCTTCTTTATTCATGAGGTTTTAATTTTGATTCATCTTTTGGTTGGCAAAAATTACCTAATATGTTTTCAAGAATTATTCACGAGTGCTGTGTTCTGAGTTCTTGCATATGAGGAATGCTTTAAACTTTAAGCTTGAAGGAGAATACAGTTGGGTATAAAAATCCTTGATTATATTTTATTTCCTTCAGAAATTTTTAGCTATTGCACCACTCTCCTCTGGCACTGGATGTTGCTGTGGAAAGACTGAGGCTAGCCTAATATTATGTTCACATATATTTTTGTTTTTTAATTTTTCTTCTCCAGATAGAAAAGGACGCTATCTTTACCCCTGCCATCCTCTAGGAAATTTGTTTTTGTGGATAGTTCTATATCAGTTGTTTTCTAGGACAGGATAAACCTGTTTACCTATATATTCAGATATTTATTTCAGAGAATTTATCTGCTATTACATCATTTTTTCCTGCTTTTTCCCCGGTTCAAGTTTTTGTAGTCCTTTCTTCAATAACTGGAGTAGTATTTTCAGTCACGTTTACTCATTTACTCATCCCTGCAATGTTTTTATTTTATCTTCCATTGCTTTTCAGATCACTACAAACTCTCTTTTTACTTCCTTCAGTTTTTTTATTATTTTTTTCTTTGAAGACTAGCATATTTTCCTTGAGCTCCTTTTAAAGAAAGATCAGTGGCCTGCATTTTCTTAAACCTGAAAAGTTTGCATTTTCCTATTTAATTAAACCTGCAATATGTTTTTTCATTTACCTTCTGATTATGTTATTGTTCTCTTTTATTTTATAGTTTATGCTTGTAGGCCCCATGTTAATTCTGCCGTGATTATTACTCATCTTGAAATGTAGCTGGCTCTTTATGGAATAAAGTGTGAAGAGATGAAAAGAGGGTTAAATCAAAGCAGTCAATAGCTTCTATGGGATATGTGTCTTAAACACTCTCTTAAGAAGTCTGTTATCGTCTGGGAAAAATGGTATGGCTAGAGATAAGCAAAGGAAGTTCTTGCTCCTCCTGAACACATTTCCCAAAAAATAGCACCTTTTCAACAATATTTTAAGGAATATGTTGAAATGATGCCTGTAATGAAAAGACATTAGGGTTGGTCTGCTCATTGTACAATTGAAATGTCAATGTTCAGACTGTGCTGACTTCTTAAACTACAAAGCATCCCCTTTAACCACACCTTGTACCACCCCTCCTTCACATATAGCAATACCTCCTTAGGGTAGTTTTTTTTTTTTTTCCCGTACGTGGGCCTCTCACTGTTGTGGCCTCTCCCGTTGCGGAGCACAGGCTCCGGACGTGCAGGCATGGCTCACAGGTCTAGCAGCTCTGCGGCATGTGGGATCTTCCCGGACCGGGGCACGAACCCGTGTCCCCTGCATCAGCAGGCGGACTCTCAACCACTGCGCCACCAGGGAAGCCTTAGGGTAGATAATTTTAAAGTAAAAGAGTAAGACGATTTGTGGACAAGTTGTCTCCTTCAGTACTAACTTGAAGCTCTATAGTATTAACATTTCTACAGAGCTACTTCCCACTTCTTTCTTGGCCCACACACATCCCTAGATTTTACCTCCAATGAAAAGACCCTTAGATAATATCCTTTCACACCAAAGATACTTTTTAGGGAAGTATGGGTTCTGCTTTGGTTTCAAGATGGCATTCATGGGTAGGCTCCTTGTCAACTCCCATTCAGACTTCACACTACGTAAGTATGCTTATTTATAAAAGTGTTCAGCTGTAGCTGATACTTTGTTTTTTTACATAGAGTGTTTATTTTTCTAGTTTAGATTTTTATAGTTTTTACTGGTGAATTTTGAGGGAAAGAAGCAGAAAAAATATTCATACTTAGTCATTTTTAAACATGAATCTCAGATAATCTTTCCTATATCAAAATTAATAAAACCCTAGCCAATTGGTTATGGAATTGAGGTAAAATTTGGACATAGGTAAACAACTCAGACATCAGAATGATAATGATTAAATGAAAAATGGGGGGAAAGTCGATGTTCATGGGCGTTTATCATTATCATGATAAAGAAGATTTTAAAAGGCAACATGTTCAGGTTACATTTTTTAACTGGGAACGATGTGGTAGAAAAAAAAATCTTCAAAAATAGAGTATAATTTAGGCTCTTGGGTTAGCTTTTTAAACAACAGATAGATGTTCAGCAGTATTCTGAAGAGGTCTTGGATGTTCTGCACAAAAAGCATGAGGGGTTTCAACTGAAATTTCAGATCATTTCCATCAAATAGGTGTGTGAGTTGGCCTATCATAGCTTTAAACTTTGTCTACATCATATTATGAGGCATCTTTTTCTAAAATAGATGAATTTCATCTCTGTTGACAACCCATTAAAACAAATAGCCCTCTTTGTGATAATCACAGCAAGAGTCAGAGGGAACTCCTCAGCAGTTACAGTTTCACCTTCAATGTGCTGACCACTCACTTTGATGTTGTACAGATTGGAATAAGTTCCATCTGGGACTTGATGAAAGTTTCATCAGTGGTACACTATGCTTAGCTTTTAGGTTCTCAAATTCTTAACCTTCCACTGAATTTACTTTAAGCTAATCCTCACTGAGAATTTACTTTGATCCTCTAGCCACACTCAAAAGATTTTCCATCAATCACATTTTTTCATCTCTTGACAATTATAGTTGAATATATACATGCTGTACTTTTCACATTATGGCTGACTCACTCTGTATTTCAGAATTTTCTCACTGTCAAATGACTAATTCACAATAAATTATGATACTTACTTATCATTGTCTCATCCCTTTCCATTTTTTAATTATCTCCACTCTGCATCATAACCTACACTTCTCCTTACTAGCATTTGCAACATTGCTATTATTATTATGTTGGGATTAATAATACTCCTATAATTTCTCAAAACTAAACAAGAGCACAGTCAACATGTAAGTTTAGGGCTTCCCTGGTGGTGCAGTGGTTAAGAATCCACCTGTCAATACAGGGGACATGGGTTTGAGCCCTGGTCTGGGAAGATCCCACATGCCGTGGAGCAACTAAGCCCATGTGCCACAACTACTGAGCCTGCACTCTAGAGCCTGAGAGAGGCTGTGTGCCACAACTACTGAAGTTCGCGCTCCTAGAGCCCATGCTCCGCAACAAGAGAAGACCCCACAATGAGAAGCTCACGCACTGCAACGAAAAGTAGCCCCCACTCACCACAACTAGAGAAAGCCCGCGCACAGCAATGAAGACCCAATGCAGCCAAAAATAAAAATAAATAAATTTGTTAAAAATAAATGTAAGCTTACACAAATGATGATGGCTGAGATAAATCAGCTGTTGTAGCCAGTATCACACCTGTTGGTTTAGGATAGTGTGCTCTAACAGGTAGCCTTCTTCTTGTTCAAATATTTGTGCAACTATACTGCGTTGAGCCTTGCAAGTCAAATTTAGTAATGTGGCTAAATTACTAGCTAATTTAGTAATGTTGCTTTTCTGGGTCAGTGGCCTCAATTAGAAATATGGGTAAATATTGCTGAATATGCTCCTAAAAGCATTAGAATATTTGGCTAAGAAATGGAGACAATTAGCATTACCAGGATCTTCTCTGTATCTCAGTTTTCAAATGAGGAAAAATTTGACCTCCTAATCTGAGGACACAGAGCTTGTTTTAATGATTACCAGATTCTCTTTCATATGGTAGCATTTTCTCCTTTGAAGTTTTAGAGACTTTCTGTTTAGTGCTCTTAAAATTAGGCAATGGATTGTAATAGTCTTACTTCTATCTGCAAAACTGTGAAGGTTGCTCATGGGAACTCAAGGAAACTCTGTTGGCATCATTGACATTTAGATGGAAAGCCTATAATATTCATTCACTTCCAATTTGGTGAACTATTAAGATCGTAGATTTAAAACATGTATTTCCCACTTTTCCCCTTCTTACTCCAGCACCTTATACAGGACATAAAGGTATGTCATCAAATATTTTTATGATAAGAAAGAGATTATTATTTGATATTTGTGGCTACCACACAATAAAATGGCATTAAAATCTTCGAATTCTCTACTTAGGCTCCTTAAAAATCCCACAAAAGTTGCTTCTGATAAGTTCATCACAGCCAGTAAAGACGAATGGCATATATCATGGTATCCATTTATTCCTTCCAAATACACACTTTTCCAAATGGAATATTATGGTCTTCCTAGAAAGAAAAAAATGTGATCTTTGGTATGATTTCTGTTATCCAGGATATCATTGAAATACATTTATTTAACTAGGCATTTACTGTTTGGGGAATTTGCAGTGATTGAGCTCCAGTTCATTACTTTCAGGGCTGCCATGCTATTGTCAGGGCCTCAAAATCAGTGCAATGGCCTAAACCCAGGTCAGAGAGGCTACGATAGCACAAAGGCAATTATGCTGCAAGAAAAATGTTGTCCACTAATCAGCCGACAATCAGTTACTAAGAAGAGGAGATAACCCTCTCCCCACTCAAGCTCTTCAGTATTAATAGTGCCATCGTGTAATTACTTTCGGCTTGGGCAGGTGCATGAAAGGACAGACTCTATAGCACACTGCATCGAAGATTAATGAGTTCTGTCAATTTGCCCAGCAGACATCTGATTCTCCATCTTTCTGTAGCTACTAGTTTTACACTTGCCTCAGGGTTTTTCCCCCTGAAAAAATTAGCTAGTAATTTAAATACATTCAATAAGCATACATCTTTAAGGAAGCAAAAAAAACTCTCTAATTTTGCAATGAAGTACGAATGAAAAAGACTCTTCATCTGAATATTAACATAGCAAGTAGTTCATAATGGCAGTATTCTTTTAGTCATACTTTATTTTTAGTTGTCGCAATTAGTGATGTATAGGATTCAGAGGCTATATAAACCCTCAAAGTAGGATCATGTAAACCCAACATCCTTAATATTCTCCCTTTCCCTTGCTGGCATAGAAGCTAAAAAGGGAAAAACTGTGAGAGCTCTAATAAATTACGGGACTGTTTTAAAGCCTCCTATAATACAAATGGCTTGACTAAGGGGGAGTTTTTAGCCCACAGATTTTCTGGGTAAAAGCCATTGAGACTTCCCCCACCTCAAGGAAAATGCAGCAATGGCCTAGAGAACTTGGTCACCCAGGCTATACATTTGTGTCAGAACAGGAATTGCCTATAAACTGAAATGAATATCAGGAAATTTGCTGTTGCTCTAAATTGATATTTTATAACCCAACTACTGTAAAATCTCATAACCTTTAAATACATGAGGTCAATGTACTAAATGGCTACTTTATGATGTTACCTAACGGCTCCGATTTGTTTCTCATGAGGACCTAACTCTTCCTAGTTTATTGCTCTCCTCGATTGTTCTTTCAATGAATGTATGAATAAAAGGAGGAAAAAAAATCTGACTCAGAAACATAATTTGCTCCTTTACCTCTCTGTTTCCATTTAATGTTACGATCACCCATCCATGAAAATTTTTTTCCAGACTACATTTATTGGATATTAGATTCTGCTAATTAATTCTTTGTATTAATTTCTTTTGAAGTGATGTTATCAATTGTTTCCAGGAGAAGGAAAAGAATAAAACAAAGAAAGAAATTTTTAAAAAAGAAAAAAAAACAGCCCAGCCATAATTTGATTTTTGCATAAATGGACTTAAGCCTACCCAAATGCTATAGGCTTGTTTACCCTTGATCCATATTCATTGGTAGATGCTGTTTAAATTAGTGTTTTCCACAGTAAGAAACAATAGAGTAGGAAATACTTTTGATCTGGAAAACTGTGTCTAAGAAGATAGCAGTACCTGTGCTTCCTTAAAAAAAAAAAAAAAGTCTCATGTCTCTAAAGCCACTAATCTTCAAAGTTGGAAATATTTTGAAATCCATATCAGACAGAGAATCTTCATCAGAAAAAGATGAGATACATTATAAAAGCCATGATCTCATAGTAAACAAGGACCAATGCTCCCTTACCCCTACTATGAAATGATCTTAGCTGTTTGATTTTTCCTCCCAATCATATTTTTACTTACTCTCATATCTTTATATCCATCCAGGGGTTACAAAAGAGGTTATTTTTTCCAAGTATCTAATACCATCTAACGAAGCCCTTGGCAGGTATTTCATATGGCTCAACTAGAAGCGTGTCCAGCCCAGAGCTGAGAGCTGTCCTGCCTGGAGACACAGTTCTGGGATCTTACCCCCTGATGTGTGATAACCCACGCCACCATCTGTGCTGCCACAAGAGGTGTCAAAGGTAGACCTAATTTCAATCACATGCATTCAAATATGTATACATGTATATATGCATACATGTACATTTAGGTAATATTTCAGTATGATTCTGACTACTAATTTCTGGTCAAAATTACCCGAGTACTTTAGAGACCAATATTTAAGATCTATTTGACTATTCTGCCCAAGAAAGAAAATCTAAATAGTGTAAACTGAATAGATAGGCAAGGAAAATAGGCAGTACTATAAGCAATCTTAGCATTATGGTCCAAAGGAAACCTAGGTTCATTAGTCTCTTCACATCACTGCTCCATGACTGGATATATTATTGATTAATCCTAATAGGTATATTATTATTAGATGAAGAAAGACAACTCTTAGCAGACATATAAAATATCTAAACCCCATCAACCCAGACTAGAGAGGGCAGAAGAAAAACCGGATTTAATATCAATACATCTTTAAGCAGGAGGAGAAATGGAAGCTTAAGGGGTTCATCATAGGAGAACAGGGTGATTTCTCATCTCTGACCCTCATCAGTCCTGGGATGTGTTTTATCCAGATGGTTTTCTGTTACTGGTCGAAGTGCTTCTTAACTTTAACTGGAAATGGCCTGCTATGGCAGCCAAAGCCAAGCTTTCCTTCAGTGCACACACTGTAGGTGTTGGCATATAGAGGTATGTTTACAAAAGTATAGAGGTAAGCCTGGATCTGCTTAAACAGAGGGACATTTCTTGCAAACTCCAAACCTCCCAGCTTTTTTCATCCAGGAAACAGATTTAATTAACATGCCGCGGAGACCTTCAAGATGGTGGAGGAGTAACGTGGACATCACCTTCCTCCCCACAAATACATCAAACAAACATCTACATGTGGAACAACTCCTACAGAACACCTACTGAACATTGGCAGAAGACCTCAGACTTCCCAAAAGGCAAGAAACTCCCCACGTACCTGGGTAGGGCAAAAGAAAAAAACAGAGACAAAAGAATAGGGACAGGACCTGCACCTCTGGGAGGTAGCTGTGAAGGAGGAAAGGTTTCCACACACTAGGAGGCCTCTTCACTGGTGGGGATAGGGGATGGTGGGGGCAAGCTTCAGAGTCATGGAGGAGAACGCAGCAACAGGGGTGCAGAGGGCAAAGCGGAGAGATTTCTGCACAGAGGATCGGTGCCGACCAGCACTCACCAGCCCGAGAGGCTTGTCTGCTCACCCACCGGGGTGGGTGGGGCTGGGAGCTGAGGCTTGGGCTTCGGAGGAAGTCGGATCCCAGGTAGAGGACTGGGGTTGGCTGCATAACACAGCCTGAAGGGGGCTAGTGCGCCAGAGCTAGATAGGAGGGGTCTGGGAAAAAGTCTGGAACTGCCTAAGAGGCAAGAGACCATTGTTTCAGGGTGTGCGAGGAGGGGATTCAGAGCACCGCCTAAGCAAGCTCCAGAGACGGGCGCGAGCCGCGGCTATCAGCGCGGACACCAGCGACGGGCATGAGACACTAAGGCTGCTATTGCAGGCAGCAAGAAGCCTGTGTGCAAGCACAGGTCACTATACACACCTCCCCTCCCGGGAGCCTGTGCAGCCCGCCACTGCCAGGGTCCCGCGATCCAGGGAAAACTTCCCTGGGAGAACACACAGTGCGCCTCAGGCTGTTGCAACGTCACACTGGCCTCTGCCACTGCAGGCTCTCCCCACATTCTGTACCCCTCCCTCCCCCCAGCCTGAGTGAGCCAGAGGCCCCTAATCAGCTGCTACTTTAACCCCGAACTGTCTGAGCGAAGAACAGATGCCCTCAGGCAACCTACAATCAGAGGCGGGTCCAAATCCAAAGCTGAACCCCAGGAACTGTGCGAACAAAAAAGAGAAAGGGAAATCTCTCCCAGCATCCTCAGGAGCATCAGATTAAATATCCACAATCAACTTGGTGTACCTGCATCTCTAGAATAGCTGAATAGACAATGAATCATCCCAAAATTGAGGCAGTGGACTTTGGGAGCAACTGTAGACTTGGGGTTTGCTTTCTACATCTGTTTCTGGTTTTATGTTTATCTTAGTTTAGTATTTAGACCTTATTATCATTGGTAGATTTGTTTATTGATTTGACTATTCTCTTCCTTTTATTTTATAATAGATATATATTTTTTTTTCCTTTTTCTCTTTTTTTGGTGTGTATGTGTATGCTTCTTTGTGTGCTTTTTTTTCACGAAGCACCGAGCTGATCTCCCTGTGCTATGCGACTGCTTCCCACTAGCTATCTATTTTACATTTGGTAGTATATATATGTCCATATATACACTACCACTATCTCACTTTGTCCCAGCTTACCCTTCTTTGTGTGATTTTGTCTGTATAGCTTTGCTTTTACCATTTGTCCTTGGGTTCTGTCTATCTGTTTTTTGTGTGTGTTTGTTTCTTTAGCACAATTTTTAGGGCTTGCTTTCATTGGTGGATTTGTTTTTTGATTTGGTTGCTCTCATTTTTCTTTTTTTTCAAATTACTTCTTAATTTTTTTATTTTTAATAATTTTTTATTGTAATAACTTTCTTTTCCTTCTTTCCTTCCTTCTTTCTTTTTTCTTTCTTTTTTTCTTTCTTGCCTTCCTTCCTTCCTTCTTCTTTCTTTCTTTCTTTTTCTTTTTTACTCCCCTTTCTTCTGAGCCATGTGGCTGACAGGGTTTTGGTGTTCCAGCTGGGTGTTAGGCCTGTACCCCTGAGGTGGGAGAGCCAAGTTCAGGACATTGGTCCACCAGAGACCTACCGGCTCCCCATCATATCAAACAGCGAAAGCTCTCCCAAAGATCTCCATCTCAATGCTAAGACCCAGCTCCACTCAAAGACCAGAAAGCTACAGTGCTGGACACCCTACACCAAACAACTAGAAAGACAGGAACACAACCCCACCCATTAGTGGAGAGGCTACCTAAAATCATAATAAGGTCACAGACACCCCAAAACACACCACTGGATGCAGTCCTGCCCACCAAAAAGACAAGATTCAGCCTCAGACACCACAACACAGGCATCAGTCCCCTCCACCAGGAAGCCTACACAACCCACTGAACCAACCTTAGCCACTGCGGGCAGACACCAAAAACAATGGGAACTACAAACCTGCAGCCTGCGAAATGGAGACCCCAAACACAGTAAGTTAAGCAAAATGAGAAGACAGAGAAACACACAGCAGATGAAGTAGCAAGGTAAAAACCCACCAGACCAAACAAATGAAGAGGAAATAGGCAGTCTACCTGAAAAAGAATTCAGAGTAATAATAGTAAAGATGATACAAAATCTTGGAAATAGAATGGAGAAAATACAAGAAACGTTAACAAGGACCTAGAAGAACTAAAGAGCAAACAAACAATGATGAACAACACAATAAATGATACTAAAAATTCTCTAGAAGGTATCAATACCAGAATAACTGTGGCAGAAGAACGGATAAGTGACCTGGAAGACTAAATAGTGGAAATAACTATCACAGAGCAGAATAAATAAAAAGGAATGAAAAGAACTGAGGACACTCTTAGAGACATCTGGGACAACATAAAACGCACCAACATTCGAATTATAGGGGTCCCAGAAGAATAAGAGAAAAAGAAAGGGACTGAGAAAATATTTGATGAGATTATAGTTGAAAACTTCCCAAATATGGAAAAGGAAATAGTCAGTCAAGGCCAGGAAGTGCAGAGAGGCCCATACAGGATAAATCCAAGGAGAAAAACACCAAGACACATATTAATCAAACTATCAAAAATTAAATACAAAGAAAAAATATTAAAAGCAGCAAGGGAAAAACAACAAATAACACACAAGGGAACCCCCATAATGTTGACAGCTGAACTTTCATCAGAAAATTCTGCCAGAAGGGACTGGCAGGACATATTTAAAGTGATGAAAGGGAAAACCTACAACTGAGATTACTCTACCCAGCAAGGATCCTATTCAGTTTCGACAGAGAAATTAAAACCTTTACAGACAACCAAAAGCTAGGAGAATTCAGCACCACAAAACCAGCTTTACAACAAATGCTAAAGTAACTTCTCTAGGCAGGAAACACAAGAGAAGGAAAACACCTACAATAACAAACCCAAAACATTTAAGAAAATCGTAATAGAAACATACATATAGATAACTACCTTAAATGGAAACGGATTAAATGCTCCAACCAAAAGACATAGACTGGCTGAATGGATACAAAAACAAGACCATACATATGCTGTCTACAAGGGACCCACTTCACACCTAGGGACACATACAAACAAAATGAGAGGATGGAGAAAGATATTCCATGCAAATGGAAATCAAAAGAAAACTGGAGTAGCAACTCTCATACCAGACAAAATAGACTCTAAAATAAAGACTATTACAAGAGACAAAGAAGGACACTACATAATAATCAAGGAATCAATCCAAGAGGAATATATAATAATTGTAAATATTTATGCACCCAACCTAGGAGCACCTCAATACATAAGGTAAATGCTAACAGCCATAAAAGGGGAAATCAACAATAAAACATACATAGTAGGGGACTTTAACACACCACTTTCACCAACGGACAGATCATCCAAAATGAAAATAAATAAGGAAACACAAGCTTTAAGTGATACATTAGACACTATGCACTTAATTGATATGTATAGGACATTCCAACGAAAAACAACAGAATACACTTTCTTCTCAAGTGCTCATGGAACATTCTGCAGGATAGATCATATCTAGGGTCACAATTCAAGCCTTGGTAAATTTAAGAAAATTGAAATTCGATCAAGTATCTTTTCCAACCACAATGCTATGAGACTAGATATCAATTACAGGAAAAGATCTATAAAAAATAAAAACACATGGAGGCTAAACAATACACTACTTAATAACGAAGTGATCACTGAAGAAATCAAAGAGGAAATCAAAAAATACCTAGAAACAAATGACAATGGAGACCCAAACCGATGACCCAAAACCTATGGGATGCAGCAAAAGCAGTTCTAAGAGGGAAGTTTAGAGCAACACAATCCTACCTCAAGAAATAAGAAACATCTCAAATAAACAACCTAACCTTACACCTAAAGCAATTAGAGAAAGAAAAACAAAAAAGTCCCAAAGTTAGCAGAAGTAAAGAAATCATGAAGATCAGATCAGAAATAAATGAAAAAGAAGTGAAGGAAACAATAGCAAATATCAATAAAACTAAAAGCTGGTTCCTTGAGAGGATAAACAAAATTGATAAGCCATTAGCTTAACTCATCAAGAAAAAAAGGGAGAAGACTCAAATCAATAGAATTAGAAATGAAAAAGGAGAAATAACAACTGACACTGCAGAAATAGAAAGGATCATGAGAGATTACAACAAGCAACTCTATGTCAATAAAATGGACAACCTGGAAGAAATGGACAAATTCTCAGAAATGCACAACCTTCCGAGACTGAACCAGGGAGAAATAGTAACTATAAACAGACCAATCACAAGCAACGAAATTGAACTTGTGACTAAACATCTTCCAACAAACAAAAGCCCAGGACCAGATGGCTTCACAGGCAAATTCTATCAAACATTTAGAGAAGAGCTAACACCTATCCTTTTCAAATTCTTCCAAAATATAGCAGAGGGAGGAACACTCCCAAACTCATTTTACAAGGTGACCATCACCCTGATACCAAAACCAGACAAAAATGTCACAAAGAAAGAAAACTACAGGCCAATGTCACTGATGAACATAGATGCAAAAATCCTCAACAAAATACTAGCAAACAGAATCCAACAGCACATTAAAAGGATCATACACCATGATCAAGTGGGGTTTATGCCAGGAATGCAAGGATTCTTCAATATACGCAAATCAATCAATGTGATACACCATATTAACAAACTGAAAGATAAAAACCATATGATCATCTCAATAGATGCAGAAAAAGTTTTCAACAAAATTCAACATGCATTTAAGATAAAAACTCTCCAGAAAGTAGGCATAGAGGGAACTTACCTCAATATAACAAAGGCCATATATGACAAACCTGAAGCCAACATCATTCTCAATGGTGAAAAATTGGAACCACTTCCTCTAAGATCAGGAACAAGACAAGGTTGTCCACTCTCACCACTATTACTCAACATAGTTTTGGAAGTTTTAGCACCAGCAATCAGAAAAGAAAAAGAAATAAAAGGAACCCAAATTGGAAAAGAAGAAGTAAAGCTGTCACTGTTTGCAGATGACATGATACTCTACATAGAGAACCCTAAAGATGCTACCAGAAAATTACTAAAGCTAAAGAATGAATTTGCTAAAGTAGCAAGATACAAAATTAATGCACAGAAATCTCTTGCATTCCTATACACTAACAATGAAACATCTGAAAGAGAAATTAAGGAAACAGTTCCTTTTACCATTGCAACAAAAAGAATAAAATACCTAGGAATAAACATACCTAAGGAGACAAAAGACCTGTATGCAGAAAACTATAAGACACTGATGAGAAAAATTAAAGATGATACAAACAGATGTAGGGATACACCATGTTCTTGGATTGGAAGAATCAACATTGTGAAAATGACTCTACTACCCAAAGCAATCTACACATTCAGTGTAATCACTATCAAACTACCAATGGCATTTTTCACAGAACTAGAATAAAATATTTCACAATTTGTATGGAAACACAAAAGTCCCCGAGTAGCCAAACTAATCTTGAGAAAGAAAACTGGAGCTGGAGGAATCAAGCTCCCAGACTTCAGTCTATTCTCCAAAGCTACAGTAATCAAGACAGTATGGTACTGGCACAAAAACAGAAATATACATCAATGGAACAGGATAGAAAGCCCAGAGATAACCCACGCACCTCTGGCCACCTGATCTTTGACAAAGGAGGCAAGAATATACAATGGAGAAAAGACAGCCTCTTCAATAAATGGAGCTGGGAAAACTGGGCAGCTACATGTGAAAGAATGAAATTAGAACACTCCCTAATACCACACACAAAAATAAACTAAAATTTATTAAAAACCTAATTGTAAGGCCAAACACTATAAAACTCTTAGAGGAAAACACAGGCAGAACATTTTATGACATAAATCACAGCAAGATTCTTTTCGACCCACCTCCTAGAGAAACGGAAATAAAAACAAAAATAAACAAATGGGACCTAATGAAACTTAAAAGCTTTTGCACAGCAAAGGAAACCATAAACAAGACGAAAAGACATCCCTCAGAATGGGAGAAAATATTTGCAAATGAAGCATTAAAGGATTAATCTACAATATTTACAAGCAGCTCATGCAGCTCAATATCAAAAAAAACAAACAACCCAATCCAAAAATGGGCAGAAGACCTAAATAGACGTTTCTCCAAAGAAGATATGCAGAGTGTCAACAAACACATGAAAGAATGCTCAACATCATTAATCATTAGAGAAATGCAAATCAAAACTACAATAAGATATCATCTCACACCAGTCAGAATGGCCATCATCAAAATATCTACAAAAAATAAATGCTGGACAGAGTGTGGAGAAAAGGAAACCCTCTTGCACTGTTGGTGGGAATGTAAGTTGATACAACCACCATGGAGAACAGTATGGAGGTTCCTTAAAAAACTAAAAATAGAACTACCATATGACCCAGCAATCCCACTATTGGACATATACCCTGAGAAAACCATAATTCAAAAAGAGTCAAGTACCACAATGTTTATTGCAGCTCTATATACAATAGCCAGGACATGGAAGCAACCTAAGTGTCCATCGACAAATGAATGGATAAAGAAGATGTGGCATATATATACAATGGAATATTACTCAGCCATAAAAAGAAATGAAATTGAGTTTTTTGTAGTGACGTGGATGGATCTAGAGTCTGTCATACAGAGTGAAGTCAGAAAGAGAAAAACAAATACCATATGCTAACATATATATATGGAATATAAAAAAAATTGGTTCTGAAGAACCTAGGGGCAGCACAGGAATAAAGATGCAGATGTAGAGAATGGATTTGAGGACACAGGGAGGCAGAAGAGTAAGCTGGAATGAAGTGAGGGAATGGCATGGACATATATACACTACCAAATGTAAAATAGATTGCTAGTGGGAAGCAGCCACAGAGCCCAGGGAAATCAGCTGGGTGCTTTGTGACCACCTAGAGGGGTGGGATTGGGAGGGTGGGAGCGAGATGCAAGAGGGAGGAGATATGGGGTTATATGTATACATAGCTGATTCACTTCGTTATAAAGCAGAAGCTAACACATCACTGTAATGCAATTATAGTCCAATAAAGATGTTAAAAAAATTTCAATAAAATTCAATATAGTCTAATAGTTTTCAACTCTTATAGTAATAAAAAGAAAATAATAATAGCTAACACTTTGTGTTTACTAAAGTCAGGCACCATTCCAAGTGTTTTACATGTGTTAACACTTTAAATCCTCATGATGACTCTGTGACATTGGTACTACTACTATTTCCATTCCAGAGATGAGGGAACTAAGGTGCAGAGAAGTTAGTAGTTTGATCAAGATCAAATGGCTAAAACTGAGATTCAAATTCAAGGTGTTTCCCTTCAGAGTCTATGCTTTTTATCACTACATTATGAATAGAATTTTTGAACAATCATACTGTCAAAAAAGGACAAAAACAATAGACATTATCTTTAAATGGTATGAAATAATAGACTCAATAATGAGCATAACATCTAGTTGAGCAATATTGCGATAGAGCTATTTAATCAACTTATCAGAATACCCTTCTTGCAAGCCCAAGGCTGAGTCAATTAAATTTTCTGAATTCACCGAAGTTTGTCTTTAGTGCTCACTCTAAATGCTCATTTTTATCAAAATAATTTTTATGGTCGGCTGGCATTGTGCCAATTACATCATTGGATTTCATCCACAGAACACATAATTATCTGAATTTTTCTGTTCAGACTGTCTTTGAAGATCAGCTTGAGAACTGAAGGACTGAAGCTCATCTCTTTCTTAAAGGACTTACTAAAAGACTTACTAACAACTGCAAGAAGGCATCGGCACCTCCCAGCCCACTGACATTGTCCACTCGTCCTTCCTCTGATGCCTCAGATGTGGTAGGCTTTGGATGGAGTCCCAGGACTCATTGCCAACAGTTTAAGCAGCTGTCTTGCTGTGTCATTTCAGAAGCATATTCAGCTACACACAACAGAAAATTGAACTTATGATGACTTAACTAAATAGAGGTTGGTTGGTTTGTTTTCACACATTAAGAGATCAGAAAGTTGAAAACCCCGAGCAGTACCATGATGTCATTGGTACAACGCCTTCTTCTATCTCTGCTTCACCACATGCTTGAGGTGTGGACCCAGTCTGCATAATCTCAGACACTATGATGCTGGCACAGATAGGAGGAAGCGGGAAGAACAAGGTGAAAGGCATATGCCAGCTGGGCATGGCTGTCATCAAAGGAACTTCACTGAGAGTCCTATGCTAAGACTTTTGTTTATATCTCATATCCAAAACTGCAGCATCTTGCCATCCCCAAGCAGCAAAGAAGTCTGGGTAATGTGTTTTTCAGCTGGGTACTTTGCTACCTAGGAAAATCACTGATTATGATAGTAATAAAAGAGAGACTAGAATTGGGTTGTCAACTCTCAGTCTGCCACACTGACATTAGTCATGCATGGGAGAATCCTTACACTGATGTATCTTACCTCTGCTTAACCAGTTCCAACGTTTGGAATATGTTGACTGCAATTTTGATACGTAAGGACACTTTTAGTTATAAGTAAAAGAATGCAAAGAAGCTTACCTGTAAAGGGAAATTTAATAAGTTTACATAAATTAAAATTCTGGGGCATATTGACTTCAGGTACAGCTAAATCCAGGAGCTGAAACAGTGTCATCAAAGTCCTTCCCCTCTACCTCCTTTTTCTCTTCTTCCTCCTCTTCCTCTCAGACAAGATTTCTCTATGTAGCAAAATAAAATGGCTGCTGGCCATCCACATCCTGTACATTTAGCATTCCCAGTGGAAAGAGTGATTACATATGGTATTGAGGTTCCAAAGAGGAATAAAAAATGATCCTAATACTTAAGGAGTTCACAAGTCTAGAGGAAATGCTTTAATTTTCTTGGATGAATCAAGCTATGTGAAAGTAAAATATTATACTCTCACTATTTTGAAATACTTTTTAAAAACTATTGTTCATGTCTAGTCTGTATTACCATCCATCATTGTTACATAAATATCCCTTCATCTCTAAGACCATAAGACTGAGCATGATATCCCAAGGGTATTCCCAAAAGCAGAAATTCTGTCATGTTATATAGAAAAGGGTTTCCATGCCAAATCAGTGTCAGAAACCATGCTTACTACATCTTATTCCTATATATTTAAAATGTCCATTAACATTTTAAAGTTCCTAAAGTTAGGAAACCTGAATACTTTTATATAATCCAGAATTGTCCAAACTTTACCAAACACAATAATTTTTTGAGTTGAGTGAATGAAATTTAGCCCTACAAAGCCAGCCCTTGGATTTGAAAGAAAGTTTGAAAGGCAGAAATGAGAATGTATAATCTACATTTTATAATGTGTCACATTATCTTCCTCTTACTTATAAAGACATAATTCCATGTTCATGCCATGATACACATCATAACTATAGCAAAAGTAAGCAGGAAGCAAAGCAATGAAAAGATGAGAGAATGGTTCACTTTAGTATGAACTGGGAGATTGAATTATTTCTTTTAGAAGCAGCTTTGTCTTCCAACAGGAATCTAAGTGCATTTTGACAGGAGAATGCTGTATGGTTCATGTTGTTTACGATACAGTGTTTCAGTTACTTAATTATACACTGAAGTACCTAGAAATGAAATATCTCTTTTATGTACACCATGCCTAGGAGCGCGTTGTCTAGATTGAAACTGCATGGCTCTCTTTGTATTCTGGCATGTTGCTCACTGGCTTATACATTAATAGGCTCTCTGTATACTTGAGGGTGACAATAACTATGAGCGTTCAGCAACAACTAAACTGATCTAGTGACCCTCTCAGTACACTTTCTGCTTCCCTACATTCAAACCATTGTGCAAGCTATTCCTGCTACATGAATACCTTGTTCTGAAGCTGATGGAAAACCATCCAATACCAATCCCACCTCCTCTGGGAAGTCATTCCTGACAATAACAGTAATAACTAATATTTACTAGGCACTTACCATGTGCCATGGTCTAAGTGTTTTGCACACATTATTTGTTTGATTCCCCATGTATATTAAAGCTCTATGGGGTCAGTTTAACAATTATCCCCATTTTATATGAGTCCTAGCCATCATACTCTAGTCATTTCCCAAGGACCATTTTGGAAAATTTCCATTATGTGCGGCTCTAAAATAGGACAGGAATTGTTCTCATCCCTTGACCATTTCGGCACAGCACTAGTTGTAAGAGTTTTGTGTCACATTGCAAATATCAAAGGTTACACAGAGTGTATGAACTGAGGCTGACTATTGAAGGACATGGTAGGTTGTTAAAATCAAGTAAACAAGAGCTTACTGGGGCACATGGACCTTGAAAATTCTCATCACCAAATGACTCTCTAAGCTGTCTAAAGTCTGGATCAGATGCTATATATATATATAAAGTCTGTTACATCAAAAGAAAGATGCAGGAATCCATTCACTGAAACTGATATTGTGTCTTTAAAAAGTATTTGATTTGAGCATTTAAAATACTGTGCTCCACTGCTGGTTTAATTTTTATAAATGTTCCCCCTCTTATAGATCATCTCAATAGCCACATCAGAGGAGAGTGAAGCAAGAATAAGCTCCTCATTCAGGCTCTCAGTACACTCCTGCTTGATTGGAATGGATATTGTACATAATATGTCCCTACAGATGTTTCCTCCAGTGGGGCACATTGAATTTCATTTAAATGCCAAGGCACAAAATCTAAAACAATGTGACTTTAACAAAAAATCTGATGAGGAATTTGATGAGAAAATGGCAAGAATTCCTGTGGCATTTGGGTAACAATTTCAGGCCCTCATTTTAATAGAATAAACAGGATCATATTTCATTCAAATCTGGCAATGAGATGAGCTTTGGGTATTACATTGATATAAACCAATAAAGAATTTGCAAATTTGAAGCACTAATTAACAGACACAATATTAAATGAAAAAAGTTTGCTCCAGGGGAAAATATATTTTGAAGACTTTAAACTTTTATTAAAAGACATTTTTTTGAATCACTTCTTTTGTAGTTTACTCTTTTGCTGGTTTTTATAAATTATGGGAATATTGTGATATTTTCAAACTGATACCATTAACACAGCATCTAATATTCCTTTTTACCTTTTTGAGGCAATTCATCAATGTCACAGTGTCTTGAAATCTAGAGAAAAATAAGCCAAAACATGAGCTCAAATATCACAGAATAATCAGAGCAGGCTTAAGTTAAGCTATTGCGTCAGTGAACAGAGTGCAACAAACTACAGGTGTTTCAAGTTGACTGTAGCAGGTACATCCTATAACGGTTACAGGGTCATTCCCACAGTAGAGCAAATTTGGCCAATTATCCCCAAGGGGAAGGGCAGGTACTCAGAAAGGCCATCATAGAGTGGAAAGCTGGAGTTTCACCACTTTGGACTGGAAGAGACCTCAAGGTTTTATTCATGTAATCAGAAAACACTTGCACCCACAACCATGTCAAGAGCATTCATGTGAATGCTTTTGTGACCTCTTGTCCCCCAGATGTCCTCAGGATGCTAATTTGGACCTGATTTCACCTGGATAAAAATGTGAAGGGAGGTGAAAGGATGAGTGTGAAGAGATGCAGTGGATTTAACACAGGTCTTACAACAGATAAACCTTTTTAAATGAATAGCCTATTAATTTTCTACTCCATGTGAAAATTATTTCACAACAATTCTAGAGGAAGGACTCTCTGAAGCTTGACTTACTGGTCACAAATTGCACTACAGAAAGAGAATGCTCTGTACCTAATTGCAGTGCTGCACAGTTACTTTCCTGAGACTACAATATCTAAGACATATGTGTCTAAAGACGCATACTTCAGAAAATGGGACTGTCTGAAGAACGTCAAAGAATCAAATACATGAGATCAACCTTAACATAAGATATTGTGGGGTGGTTCTGTGTGTGTGTGCATGTGTGTGTGTGTACATGTGCACACATGCAATTGCACATTTTTGGTCTTCATTTGAGTGTGTGTATTTTTAAAGAAATAGTTATTTTACCCTAAGCGTGTATTCAGCAAAAGTCAGCTGGTGTTAATATTACCTGTACCAACAATTCTGCAATCTGTGCCCCACTTGCAGGTTTTCACAGAGAATAAATTTGTGTGCATTATGACTAAATACCACATTCTCTAAGAGGGAAGGAAAGGAAAGGGGGATTAAGTATAGTACAAGGAGCTTTATATACATTTTATTCTTACAGCCACCTCATGACAGAAGTATTACTGCATCTACATTACAAATGAGGAAAGTAAGACCCAGAAAGATTAAGTAATTGGCCCAATATCACACAACCAAAAACAATTTAAAAAAGAGCCAGAATTTCAAACCAAATAGATTTGGCTCCAGAACCCAAGCTTTTTCCCACTACACCAGAACATCAGAAAAATTGTTTGAAAAGTGAAAATTTTAATCAAATTACTTAGACCATCAAATAACCAATTTAACTTATTTTAACTCATTTTTTACTCAGAAGAAACTCATATCTGATCCAATGCCAAGAATGTCTGTTTCAATGAAAACTGTGAACCAGTTTTTGTTGTAGAAGGCTTAGAAATAAATACGTGTTCACCCACCCTGTCCCTTTGGTCTTCCATGTTATTGATTAGAACCTTATTGCTAGCTTCATTTAACCTCAACCTTTTTTCTATTTTGCCAATTTGTCATATTTTATACACCCGTAGAGGTAAAAGAAATGCTTTCTGGAAGAATGTATACTGTAAATAAGCAACTAAATAAATTTTCTTCTCTTGCATTAATCAGTCTTGGGCAGAAATTATGGCTCAACAAGCGTTTTGAGTACCATTTTCCGTCCCCCAGTTTTTTATATTCATTACCATGTCTACACTGTCTATAATATAAATAAATGATATTCTATTGTAACTTAAGATGTATTGCCTTTAGCATTTAAATATTGTTAATTTTACATCATCGTATTTAAGTTACAGGATATCAAGGAGAAGAGCAAACATTGTTTAAGGATTTTACCTCCTTTTCTGGCGAAGTAATTAGTTCATTTCCAGCTGTACACAGCATAGTTGTATAATGTTGGGTGGAATTATGACCTTGTTATTGTCTTTATTTGGAGATTAAGTATGGTTTAAGAAGATGTATATGGATGCCAAGTTGAAAATGGGTGGACTTGTAAGAGTTAATTTATGTGTCAACTTGACTGGACCATGGGGTGTCCAGATATCTGGTTAAACATTATTTCTGGGTGTGTCTGTGAGGGTGTTTCTAGGTGAGATAAACATTTTAATCAATAGAGTAAAGCAGACTGCCCTCCCCAATGTCGGTGGGCTTCATCTAATCTGTTGAAGACCTGGATAGAGTAAAAGGCTAAGAAAGAATTTTTGCTCTCTGTCTGGCTGTCCTCCTGGAACTAAGTCAGCAGCTCTCCTGAGTCTCCAGATTGCCAAATGCAGATATTGGACTTCTCAGCCTCTAAATTCAATCATATGAGCTAATTCCTTATAATAGATCTCTCTCTTTCTCTTTCTCTAAGATATATCTTTCCTGTTTATATATATGTAATACATTATATGCTTCTGTTTTTCTGAAGAACCCAGACTAACACAGATTTTGGTTCCAAGACAGGTAGTTGCTACTGTAACAAGTACCTAAACACGTGTGGAAGCAGCTTTGGAACTGGGTAATGAGTATAGACTGGAAGAGTTTTGAAATGCATGGTAAAAACATGAACATTAAGGGCAGTTCTGGTGAGGTCTCAGATGGAAATGAGGAAGATGTTATTGGAAACTGGAGGAAAGGCAATCTTTGTCATAAAGTGATATTGAACTTGGCTGGGTTGTATTTGTGTTCTAGTGTTTTGTGGAAGGTAGAACTTGCAAGTGAAGAGAATGATATTTAGCTGAGGAGACGTCTAAGCAAACTATGCAAAGTGGGGTTTTGTTCCACTTGACTGCTTATAGTAAAATGTGAGAAGAAAGAGATGAGTAGAAAGAAGCATGTTAAGCAAAAAGTAACCCAAACTTAAAGATTTGGAAAATTCTCAGCCTGTTCATATTGCAAAAAACTGAGAAATTGTGTTCAGAAAAGAACACCAAAGGTGTAGTTGGACTATCACTTGATAGAGAGTTTATGGTAATTATAAGAGCAGAAGCAGTACCAATTTGAACTGAAGGGGCTGGAGACAGGATGAAATGAAGAAAGATGTTGGACTTCTTAGATCCTGCAGGACTGGGCCATACAGCTATTTATCTGCATACGTGCACTATCCTTCAAGAAAAGAGAAGTACCTCAAAAGCAATTTAGAAATTATTAGAGCCACTACCTCAGTTTCAATAGGCCAGACAGCCTCTGACCACAGCCTTGGAGTTGAGACCATCCTGTGGAGCCAGGGACTGGGACTCCCACCTAGAGCCAGGGGAGTGGTGCTTCGGCTCCAGTGGGTAGAGCTTTGAAAGCAAAGCATCAAAGCAAAGAGGATTATTCTCAAGCCTTAATATCTGATGGAATTTGCCTTGCTAGGCTTTGAACTTGCTCTAGATCCATCACCTGTTCCTTCTTTCCTATTATTCCTTTTTAGAATGGGAATGTCTATCTTTTTTATTTTTAATAGATCTTTATTGGAGTATAATTGCTTCACAGTACTGTGTTAGTTTCTGTTGTACAACAAAGTGAATAAGCCATATGCATACATATGTCCCCATATCGCCTCCTTCTTGAGCCTCCCTCCCATCCTCCCTATTCTACCCCTCTAGGTCATCACAAAGCACCGAGCTGATCTCCCTGTGTTATGCTTCTGCTTCACACTAGGTAACTATTTTACATTCAGTAGTGTATATATGCCGATGCTACTCTCAATTTGCCCCAGCTTCCTCCTCCCACCCCGTGTCCTCAAGTCCATTCTCTATGTCTACATCTTTATTCCTGCCCTGCAAAAAAAAACAAAAACAAAAATGAGATGGGAATGTCTATCTTATGACTGCCCATCATTGTATTTTGAAAGCACATAACTTGTATAATTTCACAGGTTCAGAGCTGGAGGGAAATTTTGCCTCCAGACGAATTGCACCTCATGGCTCACTCATAGCCAATTTAGACGATATTGAGATGAAACTTTTGGACTTTAGAGTTAATGCTAAAACAAGTTAAGACTTTGGGGTTGTTGGTATGCAATGCATATATTTTTCATTCAAGAAGAACATTAATTTTAGACGTTCAGGGGTGGAATATTATGGACTGAATGCTTGTCGCCTAAATTCATATGTTGAAGCCCTCTCCCAAACATGATGGTATTTGGAGATGGGGGCTTTGAAAGGTAATTAGGGTCAATTAGGTCATAACGGTGGGGCTCTCATGATAGTATTAGTGCTCTTATAAGGCATCAGAGAGAATTATGGTTTGCACTCTCTCAGCATGCATGCCCTTAGGAAAGGCCACCTGAGAACATAGTTAGAAGGAAGCCATCTGCAAGCCATGAGGAGAGCCTCCAACAAACCTGATTATGCTGGCACCCTGATCTGGGATTTCTAGTCCCCAGAACTGTAAGAAAATAAATTTCTGTTGTTTAAGTCACCCAGTCTAAAAATTTGTTATGGAAGCCCAAGTAGACCAAGACATACTTTTAAAGGTAAGAGTTGAATTTTCCAGTTGCTGAGTATGTCTATTTGAATTATTCATTCCAGAACTGAGGAAATAACCACAAGATGGGTTTGTGTCTTAGCCCATTCAGGATGTTATAACAAAAATACCACAACCTGAATTGATTATAAACAATAAACATGTATTTCTCACAGTTCTGTTGGTTGGGAAGTCCAGATCAAGGCTCTGACAGATCCAGTGTCTGGTGAGAACCCACTTTCTGGTTCACAGATGGCACCTGCTCACTGTGTCCTCACATGGTGGAAGGGGCTAAGGAGCTCTGGGGGAACTATTTTATAAGGGCACTAATCTTATTAATGAGGGTTCCATCCTCATCTAAGGCCCCCTCCTAATACCAACACATTGGGCATTAGGTTTCAATATATAAATTTTGGGAAGACATATTCAGTCCATAGCCATTCAAGAACCCACTAAATCAACTGTGAGATAGATCTGGAGTAAAATTTCATCAATAACCTGACCTCCTTAAGCTTAAACTCTGACTGGTAGACCACAGTGACACTTTTGGTCTCCTGGAATTAATTTCATTTCAGAGGCAATGCCTAAAAATCAAAATGTGATTCTCTCTTTTTTTCAGTGCATAGTAACCTTGTTAAAAGGCAATAGATGCCTTTGAGGAGGCTGGGAGAAAGGTTAGCAGTATAAATTTTGGCATTGTAGGAAGGTTCTTCCTTAAGGAGACCTGACCTCCCTTTCATTCATGGGGTTCTTGGTCTGTAAACTGGCTCAAGTCTGGGAATTTATTAAGGGGTCATGACTCTGTTTTAATGATTCCAGTTAGACTTCTATTCACTTGACCGAGAACTCTCCCACTTATACAGATTAAGTAAGAATTTAGTAGACTTCCCATCTATGTCACTGCTAGGGACACCATGATCAATTAGCCAAGTCCATAGGTCTGCTCAGGTCAAGATTATTCTGAATACTGCTTTGACTCTGTTGTCCATTATGGTAACCACACCCACCTTGTGACATGACCCAGTCACTATGAGATTCAGTTACCCACGTTGCATTTAGTTGTCCAATTCAGCGGCAGCACTTCCCACTATAATTTCTGACCCACAAAGAAAAGTGACCACAGACTCTTCAAGGATTCTGGGGCTCTCCTCACCAATTTATTCCTTACAGTGGTGGTGAAAGGTGTGTCCTCTGGCCCATCCTGGGGTAGATGAGAAGGGCTTACATGATAAATCCATTCTAACATGCCAGAGTTGAATGCATGGGTGTGTGAGAGCATATGACCCAGAGGGGAGGGAGCAGGGGACAGTGTTTAAAAATTAAAATAAAACAGAACTCTTAGAAAGATATTTAATAATAAAGTGTTTATTCCTTGCAGTGCTAATGCTATCAAACCACAATCTCTGAAGCAAGGACTTGGCTTTTCCTTTTGGTTGAATATAGTCTTCCAAAGTTCAGGACAATTCACTACCCTTCACACTAATTTCCCTTATCTTCCAAAGATAGTGACATAACTTTTTTTTCCACTTCCAAGCAAGAGTAAGTACCTACAAATATAAATGAGCCACAGCTTGCAGATGAAGGGCTTGACTGTTTTTTTAGACACTGACATGAATTAAAGCCAAAGGGGGAGGAAAGTATTGTCAGTACAGCATGATTCTATCAACAAAACTTGAAGAAAATTTAATTCTGTTTTTAGAATGCTATTAACTCTGAAAATAATCTGTCATGCAAAAAAACAAAAAACAAATTCTAAAAGTTTTACCCAATACCCATTCTAATAGTTTAGCCTTGACACTTCAGTATACAGAGCAATGCAGAGCTGAAGCTGGTTTTTTAAAAATTAAACCTACATACCTTCAAATAAAAAATCATCTGGGAAAGTGATTTGCATATGACACAGTTTAAGTGCAAAGACTACAAGGGGTTAACTCCTAGGCTAGTGCATTTGAGACGTAAACATTTTATATTTACTTTAATGAATACTGTTTATATCTGCATTCTGATCATGTATAAGGCTATTTTTTTTAGAACATCTCAGAAACATTGGTTTTACATAATAAAAAAAAGAAATCAAAGATTTTTTTTCTGTTCTTTCACCTGTGTGTACCTTTTAGGTTCATGAATATGGGTATCAGTGAGACACTGTTTCATTCAAGGAATGATATGCAAAGTTTGAACTGTAACTATCAAACATTGTTTATTAATCCCAACTGACATCTATGATTACATATACCATATTATTTTAATTATTTATATATTTATGTTTCTGTCTGCCCCAGTAGACTGTGAGCTTTTTGAAGACAGATTCTGTCTTACTCCATTTTTTACATCCAGTAGCTGGCACCATTCCTGGCATGAATCTCTATTGGCAGCATGTTTTCAACCTAAGTCCCCTCCCCATGCAAAGGTTTCTTCAGCCCTAATGATTGGATAGAATGCAGCAATTCAGTAGAGTATAATTCACATGAAAAACTGGCTGTGACACAATCTATCTAGCAGGTTGGCGGCTCCCTTGTCTACAACTACTGCAACAACTATTAGCATTACGAAATAATACCTTGTAACAAGTTGAATCCGAGAAAATCTCTATTTTCATTCAATATAGAGCTCAATGTAGCAGTCTGGGAGCAGAACTTCTGGGAACCCTGCTACTGCCTCCAAGACCTAAGCTGTCAACCCCATCCCCATATTCTTACTATTTTTAAACCCCTGATGTGTAGAATTTAGTCACCACACACTCCAGTTTATGACACACTGCTGTCATCTGTACTAAAAAATCACATATTTTATCTTATTTTCACCCACTATATTTGATCTATTTTTCCTTAAACATACAATTTTCCTTGAAAAGTAGAGTGTTTTATAGTTTAGATGAACTTAGAGTGTAATTTTATTATATATATATTAATATTTAATTACTAATCACTAATAATCACATGCTGTTTCCTATATGTTCACTAAACATTATGTTTTTGAGTTCTGTTCATTTTGCCAGACATAAATATAATTCATGACTTCTGCATCCCATCATATCCATATACCACAGTTTACTTATCTACCTTGTTAATACCTCTTAATCCTTGCTACCACAAATAATCCTGCAGTAGATATCCTCACATATTTCCACTTGTGGACCTTATCTCCATGCTCCATTTCACTGAGCACTGCCAGATTTCCCTCCAAGGTAGCTGTACTAGTTTATACTTCTTTCCACAGTTCTTAGAAATTCTCACTTGCCCACATCCCTGCCAACACTTGGTATTATGTATTTTCTAACCTTTGCCAATTTAATGGGTATAAAATTATATCTCATAGTTATATTATAGGTTGAACATCATTTCGTATACTTGTTGGTCATTTTTTATTTCTCCTTCTTTGAATTGTTGTTTATACTCTTTATTTTTCCTTTTGGGTATTGTGTTTGTGATATTCATTTGTAGGAGTTTCTTATATATTCCAGATTTCTTTGTTGGTTTTAGGTATTCGAAAACTCCTCCCAATCTGTGACTGTCTCCTTATTCAATAAGTATTGATACTTACTCTGTAAGAGTCACTGTCCTAGAATCTGCAGATAGAACAGTGAACAAAACAGAAAAAATCTCTGCACTTAAAGATCTTATCGTAGGAAAAAAAAAAACCAGAAAATAAGCAATATAAGTAAGTTACACAGTAATATGCTCTAGAACAAGATGCTGAACTACCACAACTTCTGGATCCCTCCCCAAGACCACTCCCACTTAAAAAATATCAAGATATTGAGAAAACTTTGAGAAAACCCAGGGAGCATTGCTGAGAAAGGTTTGAACTAACTGGTGTATGTGGAGTAGTAGCATTGGCTTGAGGCCAAAAGAGAGAGGATACCACCCTTGGGGATCTGCTGTTGTATCCCCTTCCCTTTTGTTCCTCCCATCTCCACTGCTCCTATACCTGCATAACTCACATTTCTGGTCCAGGTGTTCTCAAAGGTTAAATCAAAACAAGACAAAGTCCTCTGCTTGGGAGCTGCTGAGAGAAACAGGGGAGAAGTAACTAACCTCAGATGAGAAGCATCTCACCCTTATCCTTCCAAGCACCCAGGGCTGGTGAATTATAATCTATGTATTTCTCATCCTACAGCTGCTTCTCCTTGGGCCTTGGGGTGCAAAGTGTGAGGATCTGATCTAAGGAATTGTTTAGTAGGCTATGGTTTTCTGGTACCTGGTCTCTTCACCTGAGGTGTCTCTCTCTTACACACACACACACACACACACACACACACACACTCCAAAACATACACACTAAAATCTTTGGAGCTGACCCTGACAAGGGTCTGGCCTTCCTCTATTTGTACTACCTAACAGCATCGGTGAGACTCCCAGGGGAAAATGAACTCACAGGCCTGGATAGCAAGACAGTTAAGGAGCACAACTACTTCTATATGGTTATCATTAGGAGAAATATTAGAACAGACACACAAAGATTTCAAAATTGAAAAACATGTTGAAAGAAAGAAAGAAAGATATTAGCATATGGAGCAAAAACATTAAAAAGAAGGCAAGTAATGAAGGGCTGGCAATTTCAAATAAGGTATTCAGGGATGACTTCACTAGAAAGGTAACATTTAAATAATGACCAAAAGAAAAGGAGGGAGTTTGTCACATGAATACCTGGGAGAACAGCAAAGCAATCCAGGCTGATGAAAGTCAACTGCGGAGCTGGAGCTAAGAGAGAGGAGGAAGAGTGGCAGGAAATGAAGCCAAGAGGAAATAAGGCAGACTATGGGGGTTGTAGACACCATTGTTTTGGGTTTTGTTTTTTGTTTTTTTTTTTTTTTTGGCCATGCAGCATCTTAGTGACCAGGGATTGAATCCGTGCCCCCAGCAGTGGAAGCATGTAGTCTTAACCACTGGACCGCCAGGGAAGTCCCTGGATACCCTTGTTAAAGCTTACTTTTACTCTGATGGAGCCAGGAAAGCCATTGGAGGGTTTTGAGCTAAGGAATGACACGATCTATCTTATGTTTTAACATAATAACTCTGTTAAAATAGAATACAGGGGCTTCCCTGGTGGCGTAGTGGTTGAGAGTCCACCTGCCGGTGCAGGGGATGCCGGTTCATGACCCGGTCTGGGAAGATCCCACATGCCACGGAGTGGCTGGGCCCGTGAGCCATGGCCGCTGAGCCTGCGCGTCTGGAGCCTGTGCTCCGCAACGGGAGAGGCCACAACAGTGAGAGGCCCGCTTACCGCAAAAAAAAAAAAAAAAAAAGACTACAGGAGTGCAAAAAAAAAAAAATTGACAACAGGAATACCAGCCAGTAGGCTATTCCAGGTGAGATGATGGCAACTAGGACTCGGGTGGTACATGCTGAGAAATGGTCAGCTTCTGGATGGAATGGAGGGAAGTGTCCATTTACTGAGTTGGGGAAAACTTAGAGAGGAGCAGGTTTTGGAAGAAATATCAACACAGTTTTGGCTGTGTTAATTTTGAGAATGCTTAAAGAACATTCAAATGAAATGTTAATTATGCAAGCAGATATAGAAAGTCTCTATGTCAGAGGAAACATCTGAACTAGACATAAAAGTCCTGGAAGTCATATAATATAAAAGAACTAAAAGTTCTTCAATGTGATGAATTAAGTGGGTGGAAGTTCTGATTTTTTTTTTTTTTTTTTGTGGTACGCGGGCCTCTCACTGCTGTGGCCTCTCCTGTTGCAGAGCACAGGCTCCGGATGCGCAGGCTCAGCGGCCATGGCTCACGGGCCTAGCTGCTCCGTGGCATGTGGGATCTTCCCGGACCGGGGCACGAACCCGTGTCCCCTGCATCGGCAAGCGGACTCTCAACCACTGCACCACCAGGGAAGCCCTGAAGTTCTGATTTTTGAACAATCATATCATTCCTGGGATAACAAGTACTCAATCATGACATATTAGTTTTAATACAATCTAGGATTCAATTAGCCAGTATTTTATATGCATAGATTTTTGTACCTGTGTCCATGAGTGATATTGGCCTATAAGTCTTTTTTCTTGACGATAATTTTCCAACACTTATACCTCAAGTGTTGGTAACAGGTTTTACCTACTTCATAAAATGACTTTGGCAACTTTTCCTCTTTTGATATTTTCTAGAACAGCTTGTATAAGATAGAGTATATGCCTTATAGGCAAGGAAAAAGATTTTGGGGTTTATTCCAAGTGTGATGGGAAAGCATTGGAGGATTTTGACCAAGAGGATTACACAATTTAATTAATATTTTAAAGAGATTAATTTAACTGTGAGGTAGAGAGGAATTATAGGGGGCTATTGCAGTAATCCAGGTGAGAGATAATGGTGCCTTAGACCAGGATCATAGCAGTGGAGATGGAAGAAAATGAACAGATTCACAATATATTTTGGAGAATCTAGTCAGTGACTGTGTGTATACTTGAGTTTCTGAAAGAGGAAGTTGTGACCATTGTGATGATGATGATTTCTTAAAGGTCAAAAAAATCATATGTAAGCAGGACAGTAGTCATACCATACACATGACATCTTTATCCCTAACCCAAATGCAAGTTAAATGTACAAATTATATTAAAATTGGTATTAAAATAGGTCAGATTAATCTCAAACCTCTCAATAATATGTTTCACATTTTTGAGGAGACACTTTTAAGTGCATTTTGCATTGCTGCCAGGTGTTCATAACTATTTCAAATAACCCTAGACTGGGATTTTTTAAATCAAAAACTAGGTTTCATTTTTGTGGAACAGGAAGATCCAGCTACCAGTGTCTGGTGAAGATTCTCACTGTGTAGAGGATGCCAAAGAGTGTAACAATGCCAACCACCAGAAGTATGATCCCACACAGCTTGGCCCATTGCATCTTCAATGGGTTCAGAGTTGTTGAGAAGGACTCAACACACAAGACCCTGGTTGGAACAATGCTTAACTCACAAAAAGGAGAAGAGATGCAGCAATATCATCATCTCTAGTGTGCTCCAGTCTCCCATGGCCAAGGGGTCTCTCCAGAGAGCTGTCTCAGGGCAATGAACTGCACATACCCCTCTCAGGCTGCAGAAGAGAGGAAGAGAGTGGGACTGGCCAGGTGCCATATGACGCACATGCTTAAGCAATATAAGAAGTTCACTGCACACCCAGGACAAGGAAAGATTTCTCCTAATAAGTAAGAAGAATCTAGGGTCAAGCAATAGCTTGGAACCTGGCCTCCACATAAGGGAAAGTTCCAGACCCAGAGCACTAATTGGGCAGTCCCAGGACAGGCAACAGGTCATGTGATGACTGCTTTCCCAACAATTTTTATAGACAACTGCTATTTATTCTAACTTTTCCATTCTAAAGTACATTTTTACATCCACATGGGAAGGGATACTGATAGGAAATCATAAAACACTATTCATAGAAAGCTACCCAAGTGTTGTATGATGACTTCAAATTTTCTAATCCATCCTTCTTCTCCTATACATGTTGTTAATTAAGAAAAATTGTTGACTTAGGAAATAGTAAAATATAACTAAATTATACTGATTTGTAGTGCCTCAAAAATAAGTATATCACAGAGAGTCAAGGAAGAAATGCTCACAACAAAAATTTCATTGAAAACAAAAGTATCTGAAAAAAAAAAAGTTTTCAACCTTCCAAAAGCAGCAGGTGGGTTATGGAATTCTACCAGCTCAAGTAATTTTAATCTCTGTTTGGAGATGAAATTGCTTAAATCTTTACCGCCATAGTGCTTTCTTGCAAGACATATTTGAATCAGAGCAGCCTTGATATCTGCTAAGAATCTTCTCTCAAACTTAAGAGCTTATTGTCACTGGTTCCCCAGAGGACTGTTCATTTTTATGAGTTTACATGTGATTATGTCTTATTTAATAGACTCTATCTATTTAAGAGCATCAACAAAACTTGTATCAAACTGCAGACCGGCAAAAAATTTCATATGCTACCAGTGAGAGGATCCATGGAAATAGACTGAAAAGGTCAAAAATAATTTACTACGAGCTTTTTTAAATTGTTGAGTGGAAAGCTGTCTATCTGTTCCTGAGAAAGAAGAGGGCGTCTAATTCCCAAGTATATAGAGCTGACATACTATGATTTCTGAAAACCTATGAAAAAGAACACTACCCAGACTTCAAAAAGGAAAAATATACTGATCCTAAAATACAAAAGTCACACTATCTGAACTTGTCACCCAATTTGGGAGTGTAATCTAGTGTTTACTGGTATAATATTTTGGTAAACCATGCTACTATGATGTTTTATTTTTCAATTGCACTATTGCCACATTTGTGGCTATGTATAAATTTCTCTCACTTTAAAGTGAAAGGTTGTTTAGGGCAGGGAATCTGGTGTAATGGTAATAAGATGGATGCCAAAGTTGGAAGACTTGAGTTTGAATCTCATGTATGACACCTTTTATGTACTGAAACTTAGGCAAGTCACTGGGCCTCAATTTTCTCTTCTTTAAATGGGGATAGCCATAATAGATTCTTCTCAAGGTTTTAAATGATAAGATGTCTGATAAATGTGTAAATTATAGAGCACTATACAGATATTGATAACTATTACTGCATATCTGTGTATGCTGCAGGGCGAAGCACAGTGTTTTGAACATTCAGAGCACTCAATACCTTCTTGTTGAATGGAACACACTCAATTTGAAATAGTGAATTAATCTTATGTGATAAGAATTGGGAGGTTTCTTCTTCATGAGACACATTACAAATTTGTGAAATAAGCCTAGTTTTCCCTAAGACCCACAGCCTGTTTAATGACCTCAAGCTGTCCCTGTGGCATCCAAGAGTTTATTACCTGATTTTACCCAAAGCCCTCTCCTATCCTTAGTTGTCTCTTTCTCAAGAATCTTATTTCTGTAAAACTCAAAAGTGTCAGTTGGCCAAGTGGGTAAACAAAGCTTTGCAAATAAGGAAAAGAGAAGTAGAGGAAGTAGAATTATCTCAGTGTTTCCCATTCTGTGTGTATCAAATTTTCCTAAGTTTTTCATAAACACTGGTCCCACTCTGAGCAATATTAAAAGCCTGCTTTAAAACACTTAAAAAGTATATTCAGATTTTGTATTTAACTAATGTTGCTGTAGTCTTGCAAATTCCTGTAATGTTTATGTGAACCCTAGGTTCTACCTGGGGAAGTTCAAGGTTCCACCAGTAGTATACTGACCACCAGTTGAGAACCACTGACCTAACAAATGAACATTAATGCCTGATAAACACTTAGGCTAAAGGAGGATATATTCTTCAGATGTATTTTCTGCAGGTAGATCTTCAGAGGTTTCGTGTCAGAGGAATTTTCAAAAGTCTCACAAATACAGTAAAATTCTATTATATGATATTCCTGATATTCAGAGTATGTCAACTCAACAAACCATAATTAAGAATAGGGACTATGGACTGAACCAATGAAAATTTGAATATATATTACTCATTAGTTATGTGATCCTGGACAAGTTGTTTTAGTTACCTTTAGCCCCACTACAAACTCATTGTGATGTTTAGAAAAAGCTACTCCTTCGTCAAAGTAGTTTATTGTCTGCCAGAAAATTTTCATTTTATATATATATATAAAATAACTGTATGCATACAGTTGACCCTTGAACAACACAGGGATTTAGGGGTGCTGACCCTCTACACAGTGGACAAATCCATGTATAAACATGTATAAATTATAGTTGGCTCTCCACATCTGCAGATTCAACCAACTACAGCTCATATAGTGCTGCAGTATTTACTATTGAAAAAAATTTGTATATAAGTGGACCCATGCAGTTCAAATCCATGTTGTTCAAGGGTCAACTGTGCATGTATATATACAAATCTACAGTGACCACCAATGTGAATGATAATTCTTACAGTTTATGCAGTGCACAACCATGAGGTGATGATCCCTTTCTCATAAGTAAATGACATTTTACTTTGCCATTTAAAGTATTTAGGACAATTTCAGTAAATGTCTATTATTAATATTACATATAATAATGCCAAACCTATACATCTATTGATACAAAAAGCCTAGAATATTGATATTGTCCTTCCCAAACAATAACATATCATCACTGTAACAAAGTACCACTGTACAAATGTTTTACACTTCTAAATGAGAAGGACAAACAGTAAAAGCATTAAAACCATTTTCAAAACACTTTTCAATATTTTGGAGTCTGGTAAAGTTTCTAGTCAGTCCAAAACGTTTGCATTGACTAATGTATACTTTCCAATGCCACTCAAGTTTTTCTTTTTTCTGTTCATCTCTTCTCATATATCTTACATTAACAGAAAATAAGCACATAACAACAAAGTTATGCTTGTAGTTCAAATCTGGACTCAGATCCTCAGGAAAAGCAAGCACAGAAGAAATATCAAGGGGAAACAAAATATATTTAAATTACATTAGGTTCCCCCTGTTGAAATAAAATTAGAATTTATTTGGAAAGTTAAAATTTGCTTGTTTGCTCTCTTTGGTTTGGTTTTGTTGATTTTATTTGTTTTTAGAGTAGAGGAGGGTAGTTAAGGATTTGGAACAGGAGACAAGAACTTTCATTTTTAAACAGATTAAATTTATAGATTGATATTTGTATACAGAAATGTTAAAGAAATCTTAGCTCAGCCTTTAAGCTGAACACCAATCTCATAGCCACGCTCTAGTCTAGAAGCAGCTATTCATTCACATTAAATGCAAAGGAAAAGAACATGTTTATAAATGGGAAAAATAGTTTATAATTAAGCAGAGCTGAATGCTCTAACAGACAATATGCAAGGAATAAAAATGAAAAACATTTGAGTCCTTCTTTTGCTTTCTTGGTCTAACACATCTCTCCTTGATGAGCTGGTCTGACCACAGCTGGGCTTTACATTTCTGTAATTAGCACAGCAGAAGCCCAAGCCAGGGCGCAGCTTTTCCTCTTCTATTGTTTGCAAATTGGGGGGCAGGATTCTAAATGTCAGATGCTTCTTCCTATTACAAAGTGGGCCTACTAGCTCCTCAAAACCAGTTTGAAAACCTCTCAAGAATTATTGAATCGGGCCCCATATCTCACATTAGATAGGGATTCTAGCAGCAGGGACTTCCAGAGGGCTTGTCAGTTTTCTTAGGAAAAAATAAGAATAGAAATAAATGAGCTTTTATGTTGCCTTGTGGAAAGCTCTGGTGTAAATTCTGAGGTACAGGACCCTGTCCCTTGATTTCACTTTCACTTCATTCCATTGAAGGAGAGATGCTTTCTTTTAAGTCAGAGGAAAAAGCTGGAGGAAAAGCCAAATCGTGACTTCTGTTTGAAAGTTTTATAATTCCTAGGCAATCATTTTCATACCTACTTACTGACAGCTAGATCTCCTAAGTCAGTAAATAACCTAAGAAGAAAGAGTTTGGATCTCGTTTCCCTGACAGTTACATAATATGTAGGCCCTGTAAAACACTAGGCACTGCTTTTATATCACGAGAAAACTGCCGGCTATCCAGACACCTAAAAGTTTTATATAGTCCTAATTACTGCAGTGTAGGGTGGCAAGGAACTAAATCAACCATCCCATTTTTTTCCCCCTGTGAGTTTCCAACTCCTGGAAATAAAACTGAGGATTAACTTAAATGGGGAAGAAACCCTACGTTGCTTAGGTTATTTGAAAAGTCCATGTAACTTGGACACCACACGCTTTCATCTACTTCCCTATTTCTCTAAATTAGATGAAACCCTAAACACCATTATGCAAAACAGAAAAGTAATCATTATTCTGGGAGTTGTACAGGTCAGCCTTGTCTAAGAATCTGTGGCCCATTAACAAGTAACAGTATAAAATTCCACTCAGCAAAGCTGCATATATCACCACAAAACCAAAGAGCAAGATCAGATTCGTAACATGAAGGGCAAGAATCAGGGTGATGGTGGAAAGGAGGATGGAGAATATTAGAATCATGTAGGCTAATTTTTCACCCCTGGTAGGTCAGTGCTCCCAGTCCAGACTTGAGAACCACTACACTCAACAAAATTTTCTACACCTTCCTCTCTTCTTCTACCTGAAAAGGGAGGAATTTGGTGCCACCACTGCAAGGACAGCCTTGATGGAAAGGAGGAATCATATCCAGAAGATAGAAATCACTCGACTGATGAAGGACAATTTCATTCTCATATATCAGTAGGCTCATTAAGCAGCCAAGTGCTTAATGGGTTAGATTTAGTTTTTAGAAAAAAAAATGAGGTAGATGGTTTAAGGAGAGAAGAAGAATAATTAGAAGAGTAGCACCTGTAGTTACTTAGGTCTGGTTCATCCTTAACCTTACTTTCTACTGATAATTCTCACAACTCTCCCATGAACTTCCATAATTTCTCTTCAAACCAACACATCATTTAGCCAGTAGTAGAATAAATGTTGTGGAGAGTCACAACGCAGTTCATGTATTTGGATCCATTACATTACCCTCCCTTTACATATGTGCATATATGTGTGTATATGTATTCATCTATATATACATGTGAGCATGTATGCATGTACTCAAGTTGGTGTATGTGCCTCTACAAGCATTAGTTCTCAACAGCACAGCTTGGTGCTATCCATTAGAACTTTCTGTTATGGTGGAAATAGTCTATATCTGCACTGTCCAATATGATAGCTACTAGCCACATGTGGCTATTGAGTACTTGAAATGTAGCTAATGTGACTGAGAAATTAAAATTTTAGTTAATTTAAAGTTAAATAGCCACATGTGGCTAGTGGCTACCATACTGGACAGAGCAGGTATAGAGTATCAATGTCTTTATTAGATACAATATTGGCACATGTTGGTACAATAAATATTCTAGTTGTTCACAGATCAATCTCAAATACACAGCACAGTAGATTGTATATACTGTATATATTATGCATATATTATCATATGAATGGATGAGTCTTAATTAGCTCATTTGTCAAGAACAAGCTATGTAGTCGTTCAGAAATTCAGGATTCCAGTGACTTCCAAGGTTGTCCTAGGGATTGCCATTCCATTTGACTAGAATCAAAACTACTCTAGTAGTTTTTTGACTAGAGCATGGAGGAGGCTATGTCAGAGGTTTTAATAGCCCAGGCCTGGAAATAAGATACTTCCAGTTACGTTCCATTGACTAGAATTCAGTTACATGCGCATCTATCAGCAAAGAAGGACAGAAATACAGTCATATAAATTCAGGAAGAAGGGAAATATACTTTGGTAACCAACTAATAGTATATGCCACTACCAATGATCTTACTTTTCTTTCTACATTTCTCTATTTTGAACATTTTCTATAAAAGTACATGTTCTCCCAAAACCAGAGAAAACCAAAGTAACTTTTATTTTTTGAAGGAGTACCACATATCTTTCCTTATGAACATATGATAACTAATATTTAAGGTTGAAATATACATTTCAGTCCCTTGAAAACGATAAATCTGGAAACATAAGCTTTATTTATAGAAGATACAGGAAATTAGAGCTGAAACAAACATTTGACAACATCTAGTCATTTGTCAGATGTCAGCGTTTCTCAATCTTTTTTTCATCGTCTCCCTCAAAAACCTTTATAAACATTTTATTTCTAATAACCTCCACTGTGAAATTTGAATACCACAGATATGCTATATGCCTGTTTATGTTATATACTTGACCCTGAACAACGTGGGGGTTAATCCATGTACAACCTAGAGTCAGCCCTCCGTATCTGTGGTTCCTCCATATCTGCGGTTCAACCAACTATGGACTGTGTAGTACTGCAGTATTTATTATTGAAAAATTTCCATGAATCCCTGCAGTTGAAACCCTCATTGTTCAAGGGTTTTTTACATATATATATATATATATATATATATATATATATATATACACTATATGGAGAGAGAGAAAGATTTTTCACCCTGGAGGGTCACAAAACTAATTAGTTAATCAACCAGAAATGATACTCAAGAGTCTTGACCACCAATCCAGTGCTGTGTCACTATACTGTAGTGAACCCTCACATTAGTTAACACACATATTAGCATCACAGTTGTCCACAGTGTATAGAGGAAGAGAACAAAATGAATAATATCTTATAAGATACAGTTGCTGGTTGGGTTGTTTTTGTTTGCTTGCTATTTGGCTTGTTTATTTTATGTTTGTTTAGGGTTTTATTTTTTTTTCCTGTGTGGTAAATAACTCAGACAGAGGTATACCTAGAGTTTCAATAACCATAATTTGTAAAAATGCTGTGCAAGAGGAAACGACAATCAAGTCAAAGTAAAACTCATACCTTGTCATCTATCTACTGACCAGATGACATATTCAGGTCACAATATGTTTCCCCTCTTAACACTTTTTTCATTTACAAAGAATGGTGAGTGTCAGGATGGGTGGTCTATGCTTTCCAAGTACTAATCCAAACCTTGTTAAAAAAAAAGGGGGGGGGGCAGATTTCTCACTGTTGCCAATACCAAAGGGATCAGGATGGCTGAATTTTCTAAGGAAGTAGCATTGCCACTGTTTCCAACCAAGCACTAGCTAATGGAAAAAAATAATAAAAAACAACCACCACATCTCCCAAACACCTATCTGGAACATGCTCTATGATCAGAGCAAAACACAAGGAACAGATGTGTGTCACACCAGAAATGGCTTTCCAAATCCAAAGCTACTTTAAAATATTTTTAATACAGGACAGATGATGGCACTGCTATAGACATCAGAATAATTTGACAAGAACAAATTTGGTGGTCCCGATGTTGCAGCGGATTGATAATGATGAAAATTTTATCAGATTTAATTATAGAATATCGTGCCTTTATTTGAGAGTAAGAAGAAACTGAAAAGTTACAGAATTATTTTAAATTCTTTTGAAGTACCTGCAAAATAAGCATAATCCAAGTTTTCTTTCTAGTAACTGCTTAAACTTACATGGTAAGGAAAGTTATATTCTTTCCTTGTAGTATGGCAGGTAAAATTGTTACTTTAGAACATCAATCCATTAAATTTGTTTTTTTAAAAGATCATCTTTTAGATTCCATAACTCTAGCATTCCAGATAATCTTCTACTATCTTTCAAATAAAAAAAAAAATTCTGGCTACAATTGCACTATCTGACCTTTGCATTAATAGACTTGCCTCTTGCTTGTCAAGCTAATAAAGAGTTTGGGGAATCATAAGGACTCATCTGGAAACGATAGAATTTCTGCCTTTGTCTTTCTTCCCTGGACACTAATAGCTTTTTGTCAGTCGTCTTCACTCAGTGTATGACACATGAAGCCATTCCATTTTAGTTGTCCATTAACTTCAAGCATTATGACAAGAACAAAGAAACCCCTCAAAGAAACTGAACTCACTCATATTAAATTTCTCCAATTCCTCAGCTTATAAGGTGCTGTTTTCAATTGTCAAGAATGTTCATAAGAGTAAGCGATATCCATTACTAATTAAAACAAGCTGTTTAAACAAACACAAAAGGTCACCAAGCCTGTAGATCAACATATTCATGCTATTGTTTGGTTTCCTGGTACATTACCATCTGATGATTTGTTTCTATCTTCTAGTCACCTATTTTTCTAAGTAACAAATATAGAGAGTAAACACACAGAAAGCAACCTTCCCCAGTAGGTGCCATGAGGCCCAGGGCTCCAATGTGGCAGTGGATATTGTTTCCTTAAGATCAGTAATGTGCATCATATCACTGCAAATGAAAGCAAAGAAATTTTCATTTATTTTTCCTGATTTTTAGGGATCAAAGGCATAAACTACACAGAAAATGCAGTTTTTATGAGGAAAAGTGACACCTGTAGTTTTCTGCAAGATTTTTAAACAAGCTTTTATCTATATGGATGTGCTAGTAAGGCACAAATAAAATGTAATACCATGTCTGACATGCTGAACAATGGGTTATTTTAAAAGTTTTCTTTATTTTCGTGGCACTAAATTCCCTATAAAATAATTTGAAACTGTACACGATCTTGGCTTGAGCTCTGACATTTGAAACTGACTTTTCTTTTAAAATTGTATTACTTAACAGTTTATTAATTACACAGAGGATATGATCTCTGAATTAATATCCAATCAACTGAGTAAGCTGGTATAAGGAGACAGAAAGACTTTTTAAGCTATGTGATATTAAGTTGTATGATTCAATAATTATAATTAATTCTAAATTATCAACAGAAATAGAAGGGAGGAATAGCTTAAATTAACAAAACTCAAAGATAATTCCCAAACCTCACTTTAGCCAGTAGTATCAACATTCTCCTCCAAAACTTTTCCCCAAAAGTTTTATGCAGATTAATTTACAGGTTTTTAATTCATTTTATTTAATTTTTTAATTTACAGATTTGTAATTCAACTTAATTTTTTCTGCCCTAAACTATTCAGATATATAAATGAAGCTTGAAGGAAGGAAGAATAGAAAATAATCTTTGTTGCTCATCTACTACATTCCTGTCTTAGCGATAAACCCTTTACATACATCATCTCATATCACTTTTTTGCCATTCTATGAGGCTGGTAATATTATCCACAATTTGCAAATAAGGATAATAAAGCTCAAAGACTTTACATAAATTATCCAAAGTCATCCAACCAGCAATGAGTAGAATCCATACTAAGACTTCAATTATATAATCGAGTCCAGCAGCCTGAGGAGTTGACTAAAGTCAATGTGATTCTTTGACATTAGCTAACCAGAAGACATACTGAGTTTGAAAGTTTTAAATGGTGTTTATTTACAGTAAATAATGGAGTTGCCTTATTTCATTCTGACCCTGTGATTATACATATTGTGACTTTGTTTCCAGCTTTTACAGCATTGTAGTTCTGTGGTGCAGGGAAGTACTTCATTAGTTACCATACAGTGAAAACAATACAAGCTGGATAGTAATGTTGACTTTGCCAGTCAATGCAAAACAACAAAAACAAAAAATTCAGACATTTGTATATAGAAAGCTACAATGTTTAGACATTTGAAAATTGTGATTCTTGTCATATTCTGAGTTTCTGCCAACTTATAAACACCGCTTGAACTCCACTCAAGCATATTCTCACTTCAATGCCTGTAAAATTTAAAAGCAAGCACATTTTGGGGTACATATAACACTGTGAAAAACAAGCAACCTTCAAAGCAGAATCTATAGAATAGTGCATTGAAAGCTAAATCTGGTACTTTTCCTGCTCATCTAAGCAGTTTCTAGTTAAAAAGCTATTGTATCAAGTCTAAACTAAGCCAAAATGAACATGTTTTGCCAACTTCAGAACCCACTTAGAAATCATTATTTTGTTTTGGCAAATTCAGTTTAAAACATTTTGAATGACTAAAAGCATAAGAAATTGTGAATTGTTTCTTAGAAAAAATTAAGCTTCACAGATATTCAAAATAATATAAAAATAGAATGTTTGATTCAAGAATGAATAAATCAGAATACTGGATTAAATGTTCTTTAATAACCTTTGTTTCTAAAGTATAAGCGACGTTCCTATTTTTTTTTTTTAACTTTCTGAAACACTAAGCATCGTAAAAGGAACATGAGGATACTTTTGATGACAAGCAAACAGAAGTTTATCCAACTTACTACCTCCATGAAGATCCTCCATTGTCCTTCATTTTTTTTCTCTTCCTTCACACTTTCCTGGGCATTAACATTCACCAGAGCCTTATTAGGAAAAATCAAAGGAGGTGAAATTCAAATCCATTGATTCTTGCTATCTCTTAACAACTCTGATAAAAGGTTTGGTGGAGAAAATGGTTTAAACTGCAAAGTAAAGTGTACCATTTGATGACATGTAAGATTAAATTTCTCCAGGCAATTGAGATCTGGATATAAACTGTTTTACCCCTAATGATATTAGGAAGAAAGTAACTCCATTGTGACATAGAACATATTTTGTATAATATACAGTTAGTTGTTCATTAAACCTTAGGAAAATAAAGACTTCACTAAAATAAAGACTGAATGTCAGTCCTTATAACATACTAGAAAATACATAGAACTTAAAAGGAGGCCAAGATTCAAATCCTAACTCTCCTACTTTTTAGTTATATGATCCTAGGATAGTCCTTTAGGATTTCCAAAACTCAGTTTCTTCACACATAAAGTTAATAATACATTAAGTTGTTGCAAGAATTAAATAACACACAAAGTACTTAGCACATTATCTGGAACCTAAAAGATATTCAATAAGTGTCAAAGAGAATTCCGATAATGCAATTATCCCAGTAAAGTGACATGTTAGTGAAAATGATCCAATGACTTCATTTTTATCCATCTTCACATCCCATAATAAATAATTGTTTTAATCCCACCACATGCAATTGCAGAGTACAGGAGACCAAAGGAGAAGAAGAGGAATCAGATAGACTACAGTAAAAACTCTTAACAGTTCTGCCATATGTCATGTGCACACATTCAGGGATACATGATCAAGGCAAGGAGAAAGTAGGGTAAGAATATTTGACTCAATTTTTAATGAAAACTCAAATGGCCACTTTATTTTGCAAAAGATCTTCAGTGGCAAGGCTTACAGACTTGGTGGTTAGTTATAAATTTAACAGTGCATCGTAGGTACATATGTGATTCTGTGATAGATTAGAGACCTCTAAGCCATAAAATAATGTAACATAGGAGCACATATTATGGGGGAAGGGGTAATAGTGAGTGACTCTTGTGATTGGGGGATGGATTGAAAAATACAAGATCAACTAAATAATGAATATAGGTTATTTAAATGGTATTAAGAAGAAGTTCAAATATAACATTGGAAAGCTGCATTTCATAGCAGAGGAGGGTGCAGTGAGAAAAAGAAAGAAAACAGAAGGAGAGCTTTTATGACTAGTGGATTTCAAGGCAGTAAAAATGTATAAGTATGTTCTGCACTGTCATTTTATTTGTCAGCAAGATGTAATATGGAACTTTAATAAGACATTGCATTTGAGATCAAAACTAAGTTCAGCTGATAACTATACATTAGACATTAGCAGGTACAGTGAATATGGAATGTCACAGCACAAATACTGTAAATATGATAATATATATACTCACAAAAATCACTCTCAAGATGACCCTCAATGATCTCTGCAACAAAATTTTCTCACTCTGCAGTAGTTAGGGAGTCCAAAGGCCTTTTTTGTTTTGAATTCCCCCTGTCCTTTTTAGACCAAGCTGGCAGTGGTTCCATCAGTATAATTCTCTTAAAAATTTTGTGGATCTTCTACAAATCTTATTAAGGTTTACTCATTAGATAAAAGCCACACCTACAAAACTTGTTTCAATAAGTCCTTGTTTAAGTTTCCTATAATGCTGCTATAGAAAAACATCCTAAAGATTCTTAGAAGCTCTGTTGTAAAAATGAAAATTTTGTGAAAAATGTTCTTAAAAGCTGTACAGGGACTTTTTTCTGTTAGATGCACTACTTTAAATCTTTCTGAGTTTTTCCACAAAGGGTTCCACCTTCATACTCAGACTACGTCTCCCTAACAGTGCCTGGATTTGATATCTACTCAGACGCCTTTTCTGATTTTCAGCATTGTTTGCTGTCTGGAGAGCCTGGGCTTGAGAAACAATGTTTTTTAAACTCAGCTCCTTAGTACTTAATGAAACTTTTTTGAACTTATCTTGCTCCTCTTGCATTTTATTCTAAACAAAAGAAAGGACGAGGTGGCAATTTCAACACTCTGCCTGGAAATATCCTTAGCTAGATCATCCAATATATTAAGTACATTTTCCACTTTTAATGTAACAACAAATGATGGTGCTGAATTTTCCATAAATATATAACAACAATGCCCCTTTCTCCAGTTTACTATATAACGTGTTTCTCAATCTCTTTAAGCCCTGAGGAAAAACCTCCTCAAGGGCTTCCACTAACAGTCTCTTCAAGACCTTTCTAACTTACGCTCACCACCCAGTCCCAAATCAACTGCCGCATATATTGTTTTCTGTTTCAACAACACCCCACTTCTGGTACCAAAATCTGTATTGGCTATTATGGTTGTATGACAAATTTTCCCAAAACACAGTGGCTTAGCACCACAATAATCATTTATTATCTCTTGTGATTTCTGTGGATCATGAATTTCAGAAAAGCCTCAGCTAGGAAGTTTTCATTTGGGGTCTCTCATGTGATTTCAGTCAGTTGTTTGCTAGAGATTCAGTCCTCTGGAGACCTTTTTTTTTCATTGAAAAGCAAGGATAATTCAAGAGGTGGAACCCAGAGCACAAGAGGCCAAAGGGAATCATTCCCAGGCAGTAGAACTGAGCCTTAATCAAAGGACTGGCAACATGTACCTGCCTGGGCTCCAGAATACTTTGGAGCAGTGACTCTTGTGTGCCTCTCTTTTTCCCAGTTTGGAATAGGAGAGTCTACAATGGTCATTCTTGCCTGAACGCCATTGCATGTTGGTTGGATGGAGAATCAGATAATATATTGCTTCAGTTCAAAGGCCTTTAAATCAAGAACGATACTCAAAGCGTGTTAGTTGGCGAAGCTTATTCACAGGTAGACCTGAGTCAGATGACAAGATCTTGAACCTAGAGCTTGAGCCAATGCTGTAATAGATGAGAACTTCTGGACCCTTGAGAGGGAGAGGTATATTTTACACTTGGGAGGAATGTGAATTATGAGGGACTGGACAGAGCACTGTGATAGTCAGCCTCCAAGATCCTTGCCTCCTAGGGTTTATGTCCTGTGTATTACTCTCTCACATCTAATTAAAGTTGGCCTAGATGATCAATAGAATATGACAGAAGTGATGGAATTTGACTTCCAAGCCTAAGCCATAAAATGTATTTTGGTTTCTGCCTTAGCCTCTTGAATCTCTCACTCTGGATCAAGCCAGTCGCATCTTATGAGGACACACAAGCAGCACTGTGGAGAGTCCCAGGTGCAGACAACTAAGGCTTGTGGCCAACTGTCAGCACCAGTGAGTGAGCCACCTTGACAGTGGATCCCCTGGATTCAGTTAAGCTTTCAGATGGCTACAGCCCTAGCCAACATCTGACTGCAATTTCACAGAAGATCCCAAGTGAGAACTACCCAGCTGAGCCCCGACCAAATTTTAAACCCACAGAAAACAAGAGCTATAATAAGTGATTGTTACTGTTTGAGCAACTAAGTTTTGGAATAACTTTTTACACAGCCATAGTAGCTTATACATAAATACAAGATTAATTAAGTGTTGAAAATAGGCAATAATAGAAAAGTAAAATTATAATAAAGAAAACAGATTATATTTTGTAGCAGAGAAGGCACATCAAGAAAAAAAAGAAAATATGGCAGGAGGAAAGATATTGTGACTCAAGAGGAAAACTTATGTGTGTTTTGCAATGCACTTTATTTCAGTAACAAGGTATAATATGGAACATTAGTAAGACTATATATAAGATCACTCAAGAAGCACATATGATAATTATGTAATAGACATTAACTGGTACAATTAACCCAGAATTTCATGGTACAAACATTATAAATATGTCCATGTCATACATACTAACAAAGTGCACAGAATCAGTTAAAAAACAAATTACAAGTATCTAAAAATGCACACTTCACAAATGGAGACCATGTTGTATAATTTCAGAATGTAAACAAAGTTATTCTTTATCATTTTAACAAGAATTTAAAATATTGTCAGAATTTCTTTTAAATGAACTTGTATTTACTATAAACATGGCACCAAAAGTTTGTTTACTTTTATTTTGCTTGCAATAGGCAATATGTATTAACCTATCCAACTTTACATATAAACTAATTGTAATTATTACAATCCATATAATTTAGCAGATTTTTTTTAAAAATTACACCCAAGCAACACCTTTCCATATGGCCAATTAGTAGAGTCGTAAAATGCAGCAAATATATGATGCTGTATTGAACATCTGTGTTGGTTATCCTATGGGAATTTTTAATAAAGGACCAAGCAGCATATTGATGTTAATTCTACGTTACCGGGACTTTAAATAAAAAACTAAAATAAATAGCATCCATTAAACTGATCATACTGTTGTAACTCAAATTGTGTTTATTATGCTAATGGAACATGAAATTAAGAAAAAGACCTTTATGCCAGTGGAATTAATTAATGAGCTTTATGAAGGCATTGGGATGTAATTTATTTCTAGATAAGTAAGTCTAATTTGCAGTTCCATGGGTCTCTGCAATGCTGATTGTAATAGTTATTCCTGCAGATGTGCTGCTCACAGCATGTCTTTCCATTAGAACTGAACACCTCATTATATAAACTGTACCTAATTAAACATAACACAGTGGTGACTTGTTAAACTGGCCTTTTTAAGTCAGTAGCTGCCTAAGTTAATAATACTGTACACAAGATTTATATCATCTTCACTGTAATACCGATATTAAAATATACTGCCCAAAGGATTGGATTGATAACTAATGTACCAGTATGTAACAGGTACATTTCTGATTCTGTGATAAGAGGTTAAAGACCAGCAGCCCATAAAAATAAAATGAATTCAAGTCCATTTGAAACTCAAGAGTACTTGGGAAACTTTATTAAAGCTACATAACCATTTTTAAAAATCAGTAAAATAGTCGTGAAAAGAAAGTGAACACTGAAGGTAAAAAATATAAATAAATAAATGTGAAAGATCTAGGAAACTTCAGGTGTTTTTCTAAGCGCATACGAAATTTTTTCAGACTCAACATACTGCAGTTACATTTGTCACTTATAGTCACATCTGGATATAAAATATGGTATTTGCCACTACAGATAAGGAAAATACTTATAATTGCAGACCTTGTTATGCTTAAATTGGGGTTTTAATAGACATCCTTAACAGACACCATAATACTCTTCCTTTCTTTAATTGTTGACTAGTAAGGTAAAAATATAGTCATAAGGCTTGAGCTCAATAACACAAAGTACACACACAGAAATACTCATGCTAATTCATGTTCTTCTCCAACTCCACATTCATCTGGTTATACTATTCACACTTCAACACTCAACTCGGGCCTAAAATGCTCTGAAAAGCTATTCTTGACCCACCTGGTCTTAGATATCTCTTGTTACATCTCCTGAACACCACTACTTCTCTCTAATTATTTCAGGTATAATACTGTACCATTATAGATGTCCAGAATATGTGTCTATCTCTTCACTCCTGCCCACTAATAAATTATAAGACAAGGGCTATCTATAATTTATCACTGCAACCCAACTCCTAACTGGAACATAGTGTTGCTTAATAAATATTAGTTGATTGAATGATTTAAATAATCCTCATCATGTGACTTCGCTGTTAATCCATTCCGCACCTAACTCTAACCACTTTACAGGGATATAGAAGATAACCTGGTAAATATTTGTCAACTTAATCCATTGATGGACACTGTTAAAACCAAAGTTCATTTAATTGTAAACCATGTATTAAACATCAAACTTAGCAATTCCACACTTGACCCAACTTGGTACTTCCAGATTGTCTCTTTCTGGTCACCAACAGCCACCTCCATTGAAAGTATATACTATTTGGGTCATGAAAGAGTCTACTTTCAGCAGTTCCAAATATCATCTACTAGAAATATTGCAAAGCATCCATATGGCCACTTTAAAACATTTAAACATAAAGCATACTAAGTGGGTATTTTTGAATTTTAGTTTTTTACACAGCAGGTTCTTATTAGTTATCCATTTCATACACATCAGAGTATACATGTCAATCCCAATCTCCCAGTTCATCACACCACCACCCCTACCCCCCTGCCGCTTTACCCCCTTGGTGTCTATACATTTGTTCTACATCTCTGTCTCAATTTCTACCCTGCAAACCGGTTCATCTGTACTATTTTTCTAGGTTCAACATATATGCATTAATGTACGATATTTGTTTTTCCCTTTCTGATCTACTTCACTCTGTATGACAGTCTCTAGATCCATCCACATCTCTACAAATGACCCAATTTTGTTCCTTTTTATGGCTGAGTAATATTCCATTGTATAAATGTACCACATCTTATTTATCCATTCGTCTGTCAATGGGCATTTAGGTTGCTTCCATGTCCTGGCTATTGTAAATAGTGCTGTAATGAACATTGGGGTGCATGTGTCTTTTTGAATTATGGTTTTCTCTGGGTATATGCCCAGTAATGGGATTGCTGGGTCATATGATAATTCTATTTTTACTTTTTAAGGAACCTCCATACTGTTCTTCATAATGGCTGTATCAATTTACATTCCCAACAACAGTGCAAGAGGGTTCCCTTTTCTCCACACCCTCTCCAGCATTTGGTGTTTGTAGATTTTCTGATGATGCCCATTCTAACTGGTGTGAGGTGATACCTCACTGTAGTTTTGATTTGCATTTCTCTAATAATTAGTGATGTTGAGCAGCTTTGCATGTGTTTCATGGCCATCTGTATGTCTTCTTTGGAGAAATGTCTACTTAGGTCTTCTGCCCATTTTTGGATTGGGTTGTTTGCTTTTTAATATTGAGCTGCATGAGCTGTTTATATATTTGGGGATTAATCCTTTGTCTGTTGATTCGGTTGCAAATATTTTCTCCCATTCTGAGGGTTGTCTTTTCATCTTGTTTATGGTGTCCTTTGCTGTGCAAAAGCTTTTAAGTTCCATTAGGTCTCATTTGTTTATTTTTGTTTTTATTTCCATTACTCTAGGAGGTGGATCAAAAAAGACCTTGCTATGATTTATGTCAAAGAGTGTTCTTCCTATGTTTTCCTCCAAGAGTTTTATAGTGTCCAGTCTTACATTTAGGTCTCTAATTCACCTTGAGTTTACTTTTGTGTATGGTGTTCAGGAGTGTTCTAAGTTCATTCTTTCACATGTAGCTGCCCAGTTTTCCCAGCACCACTTATTGAAGAGACTATCTTTTCTCCGTTGTATATCCTTGCCTCCTTTGTCATAGATTAGTTGACCATAGGTGCGTGGTTTTATCTCTGGACTTTCTATCCTGTTCCATTGATCTATATTTCTGTTTTTGTGCCAGTACCATATTTTCTTGATTACTGCAGTTTTGTAGTATTATCTGAAGTCAGGAAGTCTGATTCCTCCAGCTCTGTTTGTTTCCCTCAAGACTACTTTGGGTATTTGAGATCTTTTGTGTCCCTGTACAAATTTTAAGATTCTTTGTTCTAGTCCTGTAAAAAATGCCATTGGTAATTTGATAGGGATTGCACTGAATCTGTAGATTGCTTTGGGTAGTATAGTCATTTTCACAATGTTGATTCTTCCAATCCAAGAACGTTGTATATCTCTCCATCTGTTTGTATCATCTTTAATTTCTTTCATCAGTGTCTTATAGTTTTCTGCATACAGGTCCTTTGTCTCCCTAAGTATGTTTATTCCTAGGTATTTTATTCTTTTTGTTGCAATGGTAAATGGGAGTGTTTCCTTAAATTCTCTTTCAGATTTTTCATCCTTAGTGTCTAGGAATGCAAGAGATTTCTGTGCATTAATTTTGTATCCTGCAACTTTACCAAATTAATTTATTAGCTCTAGTAGTTTTCTGGTGGCATTTTTAGGATTCTCTCTGTATAGCATCATGTCATCTGCAAACAGTAACAGTTTTACCTCTTCTTTTCCAATTTGAATTCCTTTTGTTTCTTTTTCTTCTCTGATTACCGTGGCTAGGACTTACAAAACTATTTTGAATAATAGTGGAGAAAGTGGACAACCTTGTCCTGTTCCTGATCTTAGAGGAAATGGTTTCAGTTTTTTACCATTGAGAATGATGTTTGCTGTGGGTTTGTCATATATGGCCTTTATTATGTTGAGGTAGGTTCCCTCTATGCCCACTTTCTGAAGAGATTTTTATCACAACTAGGTGTTGAATTTGGCAAAAGTTTTTTTTGCATCTACTGAGATCCTTATATGGTTTTTATTCTTCAATTTGTTAATATGGTGTATCACACTGATTGATTTGCATATATTGAAGATTCCTTGCATCCCTGGAATAAATCCCACTTGATCATGGTGCATGATTCTTTTAATATGTTGTTGGATTCTGATTGCTAGTATTTTGTTGAGGATTTTTGCATCTATATTCATCAGTGATACTGGTCTGTAATTTTCTTTTTCTGTAGTATCTTTGTCTGGTTTTGGTATCAGGGTGATGGTGGCCTCATAGAATGAGTTTGAGAGTGTTCCTTCCTCTGCAATTTTTTGGAAGAGTTTGAGAAGGTTGGGCGGTTAGCTCTTCTCTAAACGTTTGATAGAATTCACCTGTGAAGGCATCAGGTCTTGGACTTCTGGTTGTTGGAGATTTTTAATCACAGTTTCAATTTCAGTGCTTGAGATTGGTCTGCTTATATTTTCTATGTCTTCCTAGTTCAGTCTTGGAAGGTTATACCTTTCTAAGAAGTTTTCCATTTCTTCCAGGTTGTCCATTTTATTGGCATAGAGTTGCTTGTAGTAGTCTCTTAGGATGCTTTGTATTTCGGTGGTGTCTGTTGTAACTTCTCCTTTTTCATTTTTAATTTTATTGATTTGAGTCCTCTCCCTCTTTTTCTTGATGAGTCTGGCTACTGGTTTATCAATTTTGTTTATCTTCTCAAAGAACCAACTTTTAGTTTTATTGATGTTTGCTATTGTTTTCTTTGTTTCTATTTCATTTATTTCTGCTCTGATCTTTATGATTTATTTCCTTCTACTAACTTTGGGTTTTGTTTCTTCTGCTTTCTCTAGTTCCTTAGGCGTAAGGTTAGATTCTTTTGAGATTTTTCTTGTTTTTTGAGGTAGGCTTGTATTGCTATAAACTTCCCTCTTAGAACTGCTTTTGCTGCATTCCATAGGTTTTGGATCATTGTGTTTTCACTGTCATTTGTCTCTAGGTATTTTTTTATTTCCTCTTTGATTTCTTCAGTGATCTCTTGGTTATTTAGTAACGTATTGTTTAGCCTCCATCTGTTTGTGTTTTTTACGTTTTTTTCCCTGTAATTGATTTCTAATCTCATAGTGTTGTGGTCAGGAAAGATGCTTGATATGATTTCAATTTTCTTAAATTTACCGAGGCTTGATTTTTGACCCAAGATGTGATCTATCCTGGAGAATGTTCCACTTGAGAAGAAAGTGTAATCTGCTGTTTTGGGATGGAATGTCCTATAAATATCAATTAAATCTATCTGGTCTATTGTGTCATTTAAAGCTTCTGTTTCCTTATTAATTTTCTGTTTGTATAATCTGTCCATTGGTGTAAGTGAGGTGTTAAAGTCCCCCACTATTATTGTGTTACTGTCGATTTCCTCTTTTATAGCTCTTAGCAGTTGCCTTATGTATTGAGGTGCTCCTATGTTGGGTGCATATATATTTTTAATTGTTATACCTTCTTCTTGGATTGATCCCTTGATCATCATGTAGTGGCCTTCCTTGTTTCTTGTCACATTCTTTATTTTAAAGTCTATTTTAACTGATATGAGTATTTTGTTGAAGATTTTTGCATCTGTGTTCATCAGCTTTCTTTTGATTTCCATTTGTATAGAATATGTTTTTCCATCCCCTCACTTTCAGTTTATATGTGTCCCTAAGTCTGAAAGGGACTTACCTACAACCAAGATTACTCTACCTGGCAAGGATCTCATTCAGATTCAACAGAGAAATCAAAAGCTTTACAGACAAGCAAAAGCTAAGAGAATTCAGCACTACCAAACCAGCTCTACAACAAATGCTAAAGGAACTTCTCTAAGTGGGAAACACAAGAGAAGAAAAGGACCTACAAAAACAAACCCAAAACAATTAAGAAAATGGTAATAGGAACATAAATATTGATAATTACCTTAAACATGAATGGATTAAATGCTCCAACTAAAAGACACACGCTTGCTGAATGAATACAAAAATAAGACCCATGTATATGCTGGGCTATTGTAAATAGTGCTGCAATGAACATTGGGGTGCATGTGTCTTTTTGAATTATGGTTTTCTCTGGGTATATGCCCAGTAATGGGATTGCTGGGTCATATGGTATCTATACTCTGCCATCTTGAACCAATCAATAAGTTTTTATAGTTGTAAATTGGTATTTATTTGCAGTACATAGTAGAGCCACCATAATCCCTGTTGTTAGCTCCTCCTAAATTGTTTATGAGCACTGCTATACTCATTTTAGTTTAGCAAAGGGCATCAACAAAGTGTTAAAAAAAAAAAAAAGCCCATAGGCTAGCCAAGGACCAATGGCCAATATGGACCCACCGAAAAAAATAAACTAGGCAAATGAAATTTCATTTTGGACAAAACTGGAAAAACAAACATGATTAGTTAGTTAGAAATGAAGCTGCATGTGAAAATATTCACCAGATTGGGTAAGATCCATAGCAGACGAAAGCTATTTAGAAGCTGAAGATATGAGAGAACAGAAAAGGCATAGAGTATAAAGTGAGGAGAACTGTTGGTCAAACAAGAACAGTACAGTTGCTCATTTGGATTACAGATGTCACAAGAGAGACCACTGAGCTTTCCTTTATGATTTCAATCCACACAAGAAAAAGCCTTCTTTCTCTTCAGGCAAACTAATTAGGCATCCATTTTTTGTAGCCAAAAGAACCAAAATCAAATGCATTATTAAAGGGGAGGCATATAAATTAGTATAATGTTAGCTGCTGTAACAAACGAAGCCCAAAATTTCAGTAGCTGTTCTATTAAAAAGTATGTAGTCTCATAGATGCATTCAAAGGTCAAAGAAACCACTGCTTCCAAACCATTAGCAATGATTGGACTAAAAATGTTCATTCCAATATGAAATGAAGATATTGGCTCCACCAATGGAAGTAACAACTCTGACAAAGACAAGAGGGGGAGAGGGATTTTTAAGTTCTATTTTTTTTCAATAGAATTCTTACAATGCATGCATAATACCGTATAATACCAGAACCAGACATGGGAGGGTAGATTGTGAAACTTGATAAATGTGAAAACTTGATTGAACATAACTGCAATTAAGAGAAAATAAATTTCATATTGCCAAACATGGAAGGAATGTTGTTTAATTTTAGATAATCTTGCTAGCAGTTCCCTTTCTTCATTGTTCTGTCACTACAGCAGCAGGACTCATGGAAGGAATCAGACCTGATTGAATTCTGTCTTAATAGTTATGTACCTTATAGCAAGCTTTTGGATATTTCTGAGCTTAAGTTTCCACATCTAGAAATGAGATAATAATAGCAATCAAAACAGTATAGAACTGGCATAAAAACAGACATAGAGATCAGTGGAACAGAACAGAAAGCCCAGAAATAAACTACACATATATGGTCAATTAATTTATGACAAAGGAGCCAAGAATATTCAATGAGGAAAAGACAGTCTCTTTCATAAATGGTGTGGGGAAACTGAACAAGCATATGCAAAAGTAGGAACATAATCTTACACCATACACAAAAATTAACTCAAAATGGATTAAAGACTTGAATCTCAGACCTGAACTAAAACCATAAAACTCCAAGAAGAACCCATACATGGTAAATTCCTTGACATCAGTCTTTGCAATGATTTTTTTGAAACTGATTCCAAAAGCAAAAAAAAAAAAAAGCCAGTGGGATTACATCAAACTGAAAAGCTTCTGCACAGCAAAGGAAATTATCAACAAAATGAAAAGTCAACCTACTGAATGGGAGAAAATATACACAATAAGGGGCTATATCCAAAATATATAAAGAATTCATACAATTCAATAACAAAAAAACAATTAAAAAATGGTCAGAGGATCTGAATAGACATTTTTCTAAGAAATACACACAGATGGCAAACAGACACATGAAAACATGCTCAACATCCCTAATCATCAGGGAACTTCAAATCAAAACCACAATGAGATATCACTTCACACCTGTTAGAATGGCTATTATCAAAAAGACAGGTGTTGGCAAGGATGTGGAGAAAAGGGAACCCTTGTATGCTGTTGGTGGGAATGTAAATTGGTACACTCACTATGGAAAACAGTGTGAAAGTTCCTCAGAAACTTAAAAATAGAACTACCATATGATACAGCAACTCAGATTCCAGGTATTTATCCAAAGAAAACAAAAACATTGATTTGAAAAGATACATGCACCCCCATGATGTTCATTGCAACATTATTTACAGTAGCCAAGGTATGGAAACAACGTTAAGTGTTCATTGATGGACGAATGGGCACAGAAGTTGTGGTGTGTATATACATACAATGAAATACTATCCAGCCATAAAAAATAATGAAATCTTGTCATCTGGATGGACCTTGAGGACATTATGCTAAGTGGAATAAGTCAGATAGAGAAAGACAAATGCCATATAATCTCACTTACATTTGGAATTTTTAAAAAAGGTTATATATACAAAGAACACATTGGTGGTTGCCAGAGGCAGGGGTTAGGGATGAGCAAAATAGGTGAAGAAAGTCACAAGGTACAAACTTCTAAAAAGTCATGGGGATGTAATGTACAGCATGACAGCAATAGTTAATAATACTGAATTACATATTTGAAAGTTGCTAAGAGAATAGATCTTAAAATTTCTCATCACAGGAAAAAATTACTTGTAATTATGAATAAATAAATAAATAATGTTATTATTCTTAAAATAAATAGTACAGTCATTTTAGAAAATGAGAACACCTACTCTGCACTTACACGTAAATTAAAAGGATAATATATAGAAAGCTCCTATTATCTTCTAGACTACAGATCTTAGCTTAATGTGGCATGGCTAGTTCAGCTTTGAAATGTAACCTGAGTAGGGCACTATTATTTTGATAACATGTTTCATCTAGATTCCTTAAAGGATCAGAATTGCTCCCCTTCTGCTTTCCAAAATAGCTGAGGTCTCAAGCTGTGGCTATACCAACAACCTCTGAATTTAAGAACTCCTCAAACATGTGAGTGATCTTAGCTGTGTTAGCCATCAAACAAATAGTGCAAATTATTCTCCAAATCTGTCTCCAGCCATGACTCATTCAGTAAAATATTAGATCCTTTGCTCTGAATGAGAAGAGACAGCACATAGCAATTGTAATTCAAAGTCTCCCCAGTCCTCTCCAAAATGCTGATCACACGAGGTTACCCAAAGAGTAACAACCCAAATTTCAGTCACCTTTGCATAATGCTGGAACTCAGCCTCCAATCAGTTCCCTCAAGCTATTTCATGGAGTGCTGGGGGTTTTATCACATGTTCTCAGAAATACAACGTCTCAGACTTACTGTATGCCTATTCCCCCTACCCCAGACCCTGCTTCTAGATTTCTATTGCTCAGAAACTCACTTGAGGGCAGTTTTTCACTGGCATTGCTATCAGTGCCATCCTTGAAAACAAAGGTCCCCTGCCCAGGATGCTTCTCCAGAGTACCCAAAACTACAAGTGCCAAAGTGTTAAAGTAAGGCTGTGTTCTTCACTACACTGAAGCCTCTCGAGGCTTTCATAGAAATGAACAGGATGTACCCCTCCATTACTTTATCATATGGACCCCCAAAGAGCACTACCTCTGCCTTCAGAGACAGATTCTCTCCAAGAAATTGATCTACTCCTTTCTCCTAAGGAATAATTGTGAGCAATCCTCCCCAGGTTCCCCATTCCCTTTGCCTTACTTTGTTTCCAACAGAAGTTATCTTGTATATCTCTTTCCTTCATACAAATAAACACTAAGTGCAACAGGCCTGACCAATGTTTCACACAAGCCGAGACGTGGGGGAAAGTCAATGATGATACAACCAGTGCCTTGAATATAATAAAATACATAGAAATTAACATACTAAGAAAGACCCAATCAAAATACCTATGGATTAGAAGCCTGTTCCGTTCTATATGTCCCCAGTGTTCATTTTTAAACAATTTAAGACTCCAGATGTACCAGCTGGCCAAAAAGCTGATAACTGGGCCCTTTAAAGATGTTTCATATAGAGATCATCACAGATTGACCAAAGAAAACCAAAACTACTAGATGGAGAGGTGTAGCATTCAACTCACAGAGCCAAACCTTCCCAAGTCCTTTAGCATCAGAAGTTAAGCTGTGCTCCCACAGATACCTCAAGCAAAATTTTATTTTTTTTAAATTTGTATCCTTACCTACATCTAGAAGTGTCTTCAATAAATCTTCTGGAGAAGCTCCTATTTGATTCTTCTAGGGTCAGCTTTCAGAGTCTATAAAAGAAGAACACTTTATAGGTATTCTTAGGAAATAAGGTCAGACTATTGAATGTTGTGACAACATCAAGACAAAAACACAACTGAACATAATGAAGTCTCATTTCAGTACTTGAAAATGGACTATTACTATCTTGAATCCATCTATTTCTCTCCAATTCTATTACCACCATTTTTGTCTAAGCCAGGCTTATTGACCATCTGAATTATTGCAACAGCCTTGAATATGCTGTCCTGCACCCTCACCTATATCCCTGTTTTCTCTTCTTTTTATCTGGCTTATCTATTCTTCAGGCTTCAATGTAAATGTCAAGCCATATACAAACAAAAGCCTTCTCTGACACTCTTTCTCTAGATAGATTAAGACCATGTGGTAGGCAGAATAATGGCCCCTCAATGATGTCCTAATCTCTAGAAATTGCTGATACTGGGAAGTTGTTACATTACATGGTAAAGGGAGAATTGAGATTGCAGATGATATTAATGTTGCTAATCAGCTGACCTTAAGATAAGGAAAGTATCCTGGATTATTCAGATGGGTCCATTGTAATCACAGCATCCTTAATATAGAAGAAGGATCAGAAGAGGTGATCATAGTAAATGGGAAAAGGACTCATCCCACCACTGCTAGCTTTGAAGGTGGAGAACGGGATCCACAAGCCAAAGAATGCAGGTGGCCTCTAGAAACTGGAATGATCAAGGAAACAGATTCTCCCATAGAACATCTAAACATCTTGATAATAGCCCAGTGAGACCCATTTTAGACTTCTGACTTCCAGAATCATAGGTAAAAAAATCTGTGTTCTTTTAGCCATGAAGTTTCTGGTAGTTTGTTACAGCAGCAATATAAAACTAATCCATCCCTTTATTATAAATTTTCATGGGACAAGTTTGGCTGAACTTGTCAAAATTGTAATTACACTAATTATTTGGTCAATGTCTGTCTCCATCCTTAGAAAGAATGTATTTCCAGTCTTTCCTGCTCATAACTGGTTTAGCTTATTGCCTGGAATTTAGGGTTCTCTGTAAATATTTGTCAAATTAGTGAACTGTGTACATGGCAAAATATTCCCATCCAAGTAATGCCCAATCCAGACCAAAAGCTGAGTTTTTTGTGATTAAATGATATACGTGAGGCCTTAGATTTTTTTTAAAAAATCATTTTAAAAAGAGAAACACTTTAATTTATAAATATTAAAAGGATGCAAGAGTGAGTGAGAAATATTAAGGATAGTCAAAGATACGGTATACATTTAAGTCCCTGAAGAAGAAAACCAAAACAAAGAAATAGAACAAATATTAAAAACTATAACTCAAAAAACTTTTCTAAAATTAAAAAAAAGATTTGAAACTACATATTGAAAGAGCATTCTTGTATCTGAGGATATCAACTTAGAACAATCAACATTAGGCATATTTTAGTACTTATGGAATATTCTAATCCTATAATTCCCTATGTTCTTAAGAACCAGATTCTCAGGGCAGAATACAAATGTAAGAAAAAGAGTGTAAGTAAAAATCTTTTAGTTCTACATTCAAATGGGAAGTATCGATATAAATTCAAGTGGTATTTAAACTTTAAGGACACACACACACACACACACACACACACACACACACACACACACATTTCCTAGACCTGTCTACTTAAAAGGTCTAGAAACAATGATCAGCCCAGAATCAGTGAACACCACTAAAGCCCAGACTCTATCCACAACATACCATTTCCCTATAAGAGGAACCATGACTGTTTAGATGAATGGCTAATTTCAGGTCAGGAATAGTAAACGTACAAGGCTGGCCTAGAACATCTTGATATACCAGATAGCAAGAAAGTTATCAAAGACTACAAGGGTGAGATATATAGAGAGAAATAGATATATTTCTCTCTGTATACAATATTATTTCTCTCTGTATATATATATATGTATACAAATATATACATATATGTATATATAACTTAGAAGACAACTTGAAAGGAGAATATAATGGTCCAAAGATAGGAAAATTTGAGCTTTAATAAGGATAAGGTTGCAATGGATTGAAATCCATAAATTATGCTTAAATCCATGAGTTTATAATATTTATGAATAAAAAAAATTTGATCATCTGAGAACGACAAGGAATCAATTCAGTATCTTGAAAATTGAACAAAATAAAAGGACAATACCAAGAATTAATCCTGTCTTCCTATGTGATCTGTATTAATAGATTATCGATAATAATAGGTTAGAGGAAGTATCTCCTTATAAAATTATTACAACTGGTAAATGAAAGCAACTTGGTAAAGTTAGAACACCACCACTTTACAACCCCCAAGAAATTAATGGTTCCAGGTATTGATAATCAATGGCAGTAAAAAAACAACTATAAAAAGAGCAAAAACTAGATATCATGTGCCTCCTGATGAAAAAACATAATACTACCTATAATGTTGCCAAAGGAACAAACCTAAATCACATGCTGCCTCTGGATCCAGCTGCCAATTTTCAGGAAATACAGAAGAAAGGGGAACATGCAGAACTTCTTGAGTATATAGTCAGGAAAATCCAGACTGTGGAAAACTTTCCAAGTCAAATGCCAGGTTTGCAGATATATATGCTGTAAATAAAAGAATGACAAATTATAAAATGTTAATTGTAGATTAAAAGATACTTAAAAGAGTTTCATAGTTTTTAATATGCAAGACTCAACTAGAGTGTCTTAGGGAAGTGATGAAACTAGGAAGAAGTTCAAAGAAGTGACAACTACAGCAGTCAGAATAATGGTTACTTTTGGAAGGAGGGAGAGACTGTGATGAGGCACTGGGGTAGCTGAAAAGTTCTATTTCTTGTCCCAGATGGTGATTAAAATGGTTTCCACCTTATAATAACTTACTAGCTTTATGTTTTGGTGTGATTTCTTGTACTTGCATTTTATTTTACAACAAAAAGTTTTAAAAATATAAATGCAGTTTCTAAAAATACAGACAACTGAGAAATAGAGAAGCAACTTCTTTCTCTCTGAGTTGGTCACAGGTATAAATAGAAATAAATGCTGAGGAGATTCAGAGTAATAGAATTTATAAAAAATTGTTTAATTCTTATGAAAATATGCTTAAAGAATTAAAGTAAGGTCAGATTTACCTAGATAGTAAAATCCTTGAGAGCCTAATCATGTTTTTACCCATAACTTTAGCATGATTACAGGGATGGGGTTTGGGGGTCTTGGAGGGAGGGCAGGGATGATAATTTGTGATTGACTGACAAAATCACAAACAGCTACAAATTTCCATTAACGTTTTAATCTACACTATGGAAAATTTGAGAATGTGGGCTTTTTTTTTGCTCCTTAATAATGTTATTTCCTAGATTCAGCTGAGAATAGGGGTAAAAATAACAAATCAACTATTTGAACTGAACATTATCTTATTTAGTTAAATAAAGAAATAATACAGTTAACCGTTTTCAACATAATTATTAACAATTTTATACACTTATTTGAAATTATTTTAGTTCCAAAATATCAGAAAGTTGGGATTCTTCTCAAAACTAAATTTCTAAAATACATACAGGATCAATGCAATCACTAAACACAATCCATAAACAATTTAGACCCAATTGCTCTGAAGTGAAATAAAATTGGATATTGCCCTGAAAATATATTAAAATTAATAGAGACAGAAAATAGATTAATGGTTGCCAAACTCTGGGAGGAGGAGGGAATGGGGAGGGACTGCTAATGCTGCTAATGGGTATGAGACAGAAATGGTCTAAAACTGGATAATGTAATGGTCACACAAGTCTATGAATAGACTAAAAGTCATTACATTGCACACTTTAAAAGGGTGAATTTTATGATATGTGATTTATATCTCAATAAAGCTGTTACACACACACATACACACGCACACACACACACACACAAATGAATCAGCATCCCTTTGCTTTCTCTCTCTCTCCCTCACTCTTGCTCACCTATTCTTTTCTTATTTTTATTCCCTTGTCCCTTGACCTGAAAGGTAATCAAATTAATTCTTTAAAAATCTGTTATGTGTGTTTTCTCTAGATATCAGGGCATGCATAGTTACAAGAGGTTGCATCCTTTTCTTTTACTTACTTGAAATTAGAGCTTTGGAAATTTGTCATGCAGCTGTATGCAAAATAAGAATATGAGTGTGTTACTATTTCGATTCAGAGAAAAGAGCACTGTCATTTTAAAAACTAGAATAAACCTACCTCACTGTTATGTTGATCCTTCTGATTTCAAGAAATAGCAACTATTTCTGATTAAAGTGCCTTCTCACTATTATATGTATTTCTAATAGACATTAATAGCACATTACACATATTACATCCATTAAGTGAAACACGTACCAGCAAATTTGTGTGCTGCATGCATCGAATGGAGCAGAGATGATAGCATACGTGATTAAAATACTGGGTAAAAGTGTTTCTATCCAAGAAGTCTCTAGAACAGATATAATTTAGTTTATGTATATATAAATTATACTAACTGCCTTGGTTTTAAGTGTTTAATTGTAATGCTACAATGATTTTCAGCAACATGTACCTCTACTACATTTCTCATGCCACTGTAGCTTAGATATGTCTTCAAAACATAAATGTAACACCAGAATTTTATCTTATCTTTCCATGACTGCTGTGTATAAAACAAACACTTCAAGAATGTTTTCTAAATTCAAACAAGACCACTACAGTTTTTGCATTGGAAATTTTAAAGACATAACTGGGCTTTAATTGAATTCTATGTCCGTATTCTCCCTTATTATTTGAAAGGCACATCAAATTTTCCTTATAGCAAATGCTTCAAGCTTAAACATTATATTTGCATTTGTTTCAAGGCCAGAGAGTTATTGAAACAATATCAAAAAAACATTTTTTAAACTTTAGTAAATACAGTGTCTCATTTTATAAAGCAAAATACTCAAAATTTGTGCCAGTTTTCCTGTGGTTTGTAAAATCTGGTGTACAGTATGTTTGGTGAGTGAAGCCAAATCATTGGGATAGAAAACACAGTCCCAAGTTAATACAACACTTTACCATCTAGCATTTATCAAACATGTAGAGGAAAGTAGGAAAACAGTGCTAAACATGTTTTACATTTTAAGGTAGCAGATACATCAGGGCATTTTCTTAAAGTTAGATATCTTTGTCTAAAATAAACTAATTCCCATTCCTAAAAAAAAAGAGCAAATTTCTTGAAAATGACAAGAAAACAAATTACAAGAGAGGTCTGTCTGTCTGTGATAATTTCCTTTTTCCTTACTAGGAAAAAATGGAACATATTTACCCTATTGCTGTCCCTTTTGGCTTTGTGATTTTAGTCACAAAGATATTTAAAAAGCAGAATTTGAAATATTTCTTTAAGCCAGACAACATTAGCCTAACACCATGGCATTCTTATGCCCTGATTTCTTCTCATGCCAGGGTGCTATTTATAATAAATGGTTTGACCCACTTACAGATATTCTGATGGGTAGCACTAGGGGATCATAAAGTTCATGAATCCTTTCTTTTTCCCTAGAATATTTTGTGTTTATTTCCTTTTCATTCTCAAAAGTTGTTTTTTTTTGCCAGAGCCTAAAGTTTCCTTTTAATTCCATACATTTTTAACTGAACTTGCATACTTAATGAACCAGACAACTTGTAACACTGAGCCTCATGTTATGAAGCCACTAAACATATATGAAACCTGTTTCTAATATGAGCTGTCATTTCATAATAATATTAAGCTCAAAGCATAATCTAATTATCACATTAGTTTTATGTATTTATATATCTTTGATGTTGGCTATGACTCTATTTATCAAGACACTGACTAAAGCAAAACCAGTATTTTGTGTGGCAAGGGTTATGTCAAAATATAAAATATTCACTGTTTTATATTACAAGTGATGATTCTTCATCAAAATCAGCAAATCCTGCTAGAATGTACTCCCCATAAGGCAGAACATTTGTCTCATTCACCACTCTATCCCCAGCACCTAAAATGGGGTCTGGCATATATCATGGGGTCATTAAAATACACTAAATAAATAACTTGCTAGAGAATTAATAAATTAATGAAATTGATGAATGATTAATAACTGTATCTAAGATGCTTCATGTAAACACCTGAAATTGAATGCATAGAGAGACAACATAGAATGACTGTGAGTTAAAAAAAGATTTAATACCCCTTGTTAGCTCCTCTTTCAGTTGTCTACATTTTTACTATCATCTACCACTGAAGCAAATGTAAACTGATACATTTTTGGATAGCAGTTTACAATATACATTATAAGCTTTATATCCAAAAACTGTATTTTACAAATTTATCTGAAGACAATGATCAGAGATGGGCACAAATGTTTATTGACAAAGATAATAGGGTTATTTATAATAAGAAGAAGTTGAAATGATTTATACATCTAAAAGTAACAGAGTAGTAAGGCAATGTACAGATTTAATGCAATCCCTATCAAAACACCCATGACATTCTTCATAGAATGAGGACAAATAATCCTAAAATTCATATGGAACTACAAAAAACCTGAATTGCCAAAGCAATCTTAAGAAAAAAGACCAAAGTTAGAGCTATCACCCTCCCTGACTTCAGACTATGCTACAAAGCTACAGGAATCAAAACAGTATGGTACTGGCACAAAAACAGACAGACAGATCAATGGAACAGAATAGAGAGCCCAGAAATAAACCCAGGCACCTGATCAATTAATCTATGAAAAAGGAGGCAAGAATATACAATGGGGAAAAGACAATCTCTAAAAGAAGTGGTACTGGGAAAACTGTACAGCTACATGTAAAACAATGAGATTAAAGCATTTCCTCACACCATATACAAAAATACACTCAAAATTGATTAAAGACTTAAATGTAAGACCTGAAGGCATAAAACTCCTGGAAGAGAACATAGGCAGAACACTCTGACAGAAATCATAGCAATTTTTTTTTTGTATCTGTCTCCTAAAGAAAAATAAATAAGCAAAATAAACAAATGGGACCTAATTAAACATAAAAAGCTTTTGCACAGCAAAGGAAACCATTGACAAAATGAAAAGGCAAGCTATTGAATGGGAGAAAATACTTGCAAATGATATGACAAACAAGGGGTTAATATCCAAAATACATAAGCAGCTCATATAACTCAATATCAAAAAAAAAATTAAAAAATGGGCAGAAGACCTAAGTAGACATTTTCCCAAAAAAGACATACAGATGGCTAAAAAGCACATAGAAAGATGCTCAACATCACTAATTATTAGAGAAATGCAAATTAAGACAATGAGATATCACCTCACACCTGTCAGAATGGCTATCATCAAAGAGTCTACAAATAAAAAATGTTGGTGAGATGTGGAGAGAAGGGAACCCTTATGCACTGCTGGTGAGAATGTAAACTGGTGCAGCCACTATGGAAAAACAGTATGGAAGCTTCTCAAAAAACTAAAATAAGAATGGCCAGATAACCCAGCAATTCCACTCCTGGGTATATATTCAGAAAAATGAAAACACTAATTTGAAAAGATACATGCACTCCAATGTTCATAGCAACACTAGTTAAAATAGCCAAGATATGGAAGCAACCCAAGCGTCCATCAATAGACAAATGAAGTAAATGTGTTATATATATACAATGGAATATTACTCAGCCATAAAATATAATAAAATTCTGCCATTTGCAGCAATGTCGATGGACCTAGAGAATATTATACCTAGTGAAGTAAGTCAGATAGAGAAGACAAATACTGTATGATATCACTTATATGTGGAATCTAAAAAATAAAAGAGTAAATGTATATAGAAAAACAAAAACAGACTCACAGATATAGAGAACAAACTAGTGGTTGCCAGTGTAGAGAGGAAGGGAGAAGGGGCAAGATAGGGGTATGAGATTAAGAGATACAAACTACTATATATAAAATAGGTAAGCAACAAGGATATATTGTACAGCACAGGGAATTATAACCATTATTTTGTAATAACTTTTAATGGAGTATAATCTATAAAGATACTGAATCACTATGCTATACACCTGATATTAATATACTATTGTAAATCAACCATACTTCAATAAAAGTCACAAAAGTAAATTAAATAAAATAAAAAAACAAAAGTAATGGGGTAATTAAATTATGGAATACCCATAGAATGGAATAATATGCAGCTATTAAAAATTGTCAGAGTATTCAATAACATGAAAAAATGTTCTAGAAATACTGTTAACTTAAAAAGTCACAAAATAGCATGATCCCTTTTTTAAAAAAGTTTAATATGCATATTCTTTAAAAAAGAATGGAAAATATTCAAGGTGGTTATTTCTTGATGGTGGGACTACAGGTGATATGTATTTTTAATATTTTGTTATCACTATTTTTTCTCAATATTTTCTACTATGAAAAGATATTATTTTTTGAGGTCAGATGATTTTAATGATATTAATTTAAAAGCAAAATACAAAAAAAAAAGTTTGAAACCAGACAAATCCAGGTTTAAAATTAGGCTTAGGCAAAATGTTCTTATCCTGTCCCTTTATGTATATAATACCATCTACATTTCAGGGCTTGTATATAATACCATCTACATTGCAGGGCTTATTGCACAGAGTAACTGCTTCATAAATGATAGCTAATATGAACTACATCCAGTTAATAGTACACACAGGTATCTGCAGATGAAGATTAAGAAATGTATTCTTGTAAAATTTTCCCTTTTAAAATTTTCCCATCAAAAATGTATTTCATTGCCTGTTACACAGGTCAGTTCAAAGAACAATTAATTATATATGGAAGGACCATGTGAAATTACAGCCAAAGCAATTGCTAATGTAGTTCATGAATGTATTTTTGAGCATGTTGCTCAAATGCTTAAAATGTCATTTAAAAAAATCTATCTAAAACATTTTATAACTGGCCAGCTTTTATGACAATTTAAATTTTTCCATATGGCTAACAGCTGACAGTATTATGCCAGCTTTAGTGTTCCTCTCCTTTTTTATATAAATATGAACTTTCAAAAACAAATTTAAATTATTGAAAAAAGAACTATAAATTTTTATAGAGTTCATGTTGACCTAGAGTTTCATATTACTTAAACTAAACCTTTATATCTTTTATACCATTTTTCTCCATAGAACACATGGAGTTATAACTCTATGAAAATCTTGAAGAGGTGAGTGTCCAATTTCTTTAATGCTGTTGATTCTTCCATAACAAATTTTGTGCTGATAGCCTAGCTCAATGTGAGCTTTTGACTACTGAAGGAGATCCAGATTTAGAGTCTCCCAAATATTTACAATCTACTGGCCTCAGCTCCATGAAAATAGGATTCTGGGCTCACAGGAGCTCATGAAACTTATTTTTACATTGGAGAATCACTGGCACGTTAACACACTAAACCTGTGATTCTCAAGATTGGTAAGGAGGTTGGTGGAGAGGGGTAGCAACATCTGGAGGACATTATCAGAATCAACATACAGTCTCATCCTCTCACGCCACATACCCAGCAACCTGGTAGTCTTGAGGTGAGGATACACTTTTGGGTGAAGAAAATAAATCTGTTTTTATTAATTGAAGTATAGTTTATTTACAGTATTATATCAGCTTCAGATATACAACATAGTGATTCAATATTTTTATAGATTATATTCCATTTACAATTATTACAAAATAATGGCTATAATTCCCTGTGCTGTACAATCTGTTCTTGTTGCTTATCTATTTCATAGACAATAGTTTGTGTCTCTTAATCCCATACTCCTATCTCGCCCCTCTCCCCTTCCCTCTCCCCACAGGAAACCACTAGTTTGTTCTCTACATCTGTGAGTCTGTTTCTGTTTCGTTATATACATTCGTTTAATTTTAAATCTGTTTTTTAAAGGTATCTCAGAGATTCTGAAATATGGGCATGTCAGAGTGTTTAAAACTGCTCTATTAAAGGTGAGGATTTTTATATTAATATATGGGCTTAAATTTTTAATCTTGTCATTGCACATACTGTTACGAGTAACATGTATTAATATCCCAGACAGCTAGCGTTCTTCAGAACAGGCCTTAGAAAACACTGCACTCTGCAATGTAAGTTAACATCATTGCAATTATTATTCACCATGCTGGCTTGAGCAAACCACCTTGGTCGAAGAGGATGTGGTCACTCAAATATGCAGCCCCTGCATGAGACTCTGAAAAGTCTATATGAGGTTTTCAAAGGTTGCCAGTTAAGATTTATTCTGAAACTGAGCACGTATGCAATCAAAATACTCAACTAAAGGAAAATATAGAAGAAGGTATCTATGACTTTGGGATAGAAAAATCTTTCTTAAAACACACACATAGCCTTAAACATAATACACAAGATTATAAGTACTCTTAGCACTAGGCAAGTCTGTTTTTCACAACTGTTGTCAAAAAGAAAATTAAATCCTTAGGTCTAAGTGTGCTATTTACTCTTTCCTTTATATATTCATTCACCAAATATTTATTGTATATCTACTACGGAACAGTTTAGTGGTGATTTTTTTCAGAGACTTGTGTACTAGTTATTTTTTCACATAGAATTTCCTGCAGCGATCATATTCAGCAGTAGGAGTTTTTAGTCACGACAGCTGGGCAAAATTTGAAATTGCGATCTCTCTCTCAATACTGTTCTTTCTACCCGTTCCTTCTTCCCCACAACATGAGGCTTCTAGCACAAAACACCACCAATATTTACGTTTGACCTGGAGAGATTACATATTCCCCTAAAATGACAAACTGAACATTCAGGTGACAGCAATCACAATACCTTGCACATAACAATACTACATAATAATTTAATATGATTTATTTATTTTTTTGTTTTTGTCCTTCAACAAGAACAGGTCTTTTTAAATTAAAAAATAAGTAAATTTCTTACTTATTGTAAATGTAGGTCTTTTTCATTTTAAAAGTCATTAAAATACATTGATTTGTGTAAATGTGATCAACGTAGATTGTGCACCATTTTACAGCATTAACGACTGGGGGTAAAAAGATAAGACAATTTAGAAACCTGCCTATGAAGTAGCTCGTATTTCCAGTTTATGAAGCCTCTGAAGGATATTCATTCTGCAAGTGTTCCTGCAATCTTACGAGCACAAAAGCAACCTTCTTATTGAGGCTGCCTCAAATGATGTGTCTTGGCATGGATGTCTTTGGACTTAACACTGTTTGAGATTAGCTCAGCTTCTTAAATCTGTAGGTTTGCCTTTTGCCTAACTTGAGAAATTTCTAGCCACTATTTCTTTGAAAATACCTTTTTCAGCTCCACACTTTTCCTCCACTCTTTCTGGGACTTGGTTTATATGATTGTCAGATCTTTTGTTATAGTTCCATAGGTCCCTGAGGCTCTATTCATTATTTCTTAATCTATTTTCTCTCTGTTTCTCAGATTGGGTAATTGCTATTACTCTATTTTCAAGTTCATATTCTTTCCTCTGTTCTGTGTTAATACACCGTTGAGCCTATCCAATAAGTTTTTAGTTTTGGTTACTGTATTTTTCCATTCTAACATTTCCATTTGGTTCTTCTTCATATATTCTATTGGGTAGGCCAAAAGGTTTGTTCATTTTTTTCCATAAGATGGCTCTAGTAGCACTTAGCTGTCTTTAACTTCATTCCAAACAATTTTGTTACATTGTATGTGACAGCTGTCATATCATCATGCATTTTTAAAAAAGACATCAAAAGTGGTGAATTTTTGTGTAGCCATTTTAGTATTAAAGATGGAAGAAAAAAGCAACATTAGGCTTTATTATTTCAAGAAAGGTAAAAACAGAACTGAAATGCAAACAAAGATTTGTGCAATGTATGGAGAAGGTGGTGTGACTTATGGAGAAGATGCTGTGACTGATCAAACGTGTCCAAAGTGGTGTGCAAAGTTTCGTGCTGGAGATTTCACGCTGGACGATGCTCCATGGTTGGGTAGACCAGTTGAAGTTGACAGCGATCAATTCGAGACATTAATTGAGAACAATCAACGTTATACCACATGGGAGATAGCCGACATACTCAAAATATCCAAATCAAACACTGAAAATCATTTGCACCAGCTTAGTTATGTGAATCACTTTGATGTTTGGGTTCCACGTAAGTTAAACGAAAAAAACCTTCTTGACTATATTTCTGAATGTGATTCTCTACTTAAACGTAATAAAAACCATTCTGTTTTTAACATAAATTGTGATGGACGATGAAAAGTAGATACCGTACAACAATGTGGAATGGAAGAGATCGTGGAGCAAGCGAAATGGACCACCACCAACCACACCAAAAGCCGGTCTTCATCCAAAGGTGATGTTGTGTATATGGGGATTGGAAGGGAGTCCTCTATTATGAGCTCCTTCCAGAAAACTAAACGATTAATTCCAACAAGTATGGCTCCCAGTTAGAACAACTGAAAGCCGCACGCTACAAAAAGTGTCCAGAATTAGTCAACAGAAAACACATAATCTTCCGTCAGGATAACGTAAGACCACATGTTTCTTTGATGACCAGGCAAAAACTGTTACAGCTTGGCTGGGAAGCTCTGATTCATCCGACATATTCATCAGACGTTGCACCTTCAGATTTCCATTTATTTAGGTCTTTACAAAATTCCCTTAATGGAAAAAATTTCAATTCCCTGGAAGACTGTAAAAGGCATCTGGAACAGTTCTTTGCTCAAAAAGATAAAAAGTTTTGGGGAGATGGAATTATGAAGTAGCCTGAAAAATGGTAGAAGGTAGTGGAACAAAAGGGTGACTACATTGTTCAATAAAGTTCTTGGTGAAAATGAAAAATGTGTCTTTTATTTTTACTTAAAAAAAATGAAGGCACTTTTTGACCCACCCAATGTTTCTTTGTTGATACTTTTCATTTGTTTCAAGTGTGTTCATAATTGCTTACTGAGACATTTTTACGATGGGCTGCTTTAAAAATTCTCGTCAGATAATTCCAATATTTATGCCATTTTGGAGCTGTCTTCTGTTCATTGTATTTTCTCATTCAAGCTGAGATTTTCACGACTCTTGGTATGATGCATGATTTTTTATTGAATTCTGGACATTGTGGGTATTCTGCTCTGAGAAATTGGGATCTAGTTTAAGTCTTCTGTTTCAGCAGGTTTCCTCTGACACAGCACCAGCCGGGAGAGGGAGAGCTGCCTCACTTCTTCCAGGTGTGAATGGAAATTCAGTCTCCCTACTAAGCCTCCTCTGATATCATCCCAGCTGGGAAAAGACAAGGTGCTTTATCAGTGCTCCACACATGGCATCCACTAACACCTCAGTTCAGGGACAGTGGCTCATGACCTCTGGGGGGAGGAGCAAACCCCATATACCCTCTCAGCCTCTCTGGCACAACCCTAGTGAGGAGTGAGAGAGGTGACTCATTACCTCCACATAGGAGTGGAGGTCCTGGATCCCCACTCAGCCTTTGCTGGCAAGGGTGGGAGGAAGACCACCATTTTTTCCCATGATGTTTGGCTAGAGTAGGGGGGCTATTTTCTAAAAGTTTTCTGTCTTACTAGGTAGACCCTTCTGGGACTTTTGCTAGAGAGAGCAGACTTTTATGGGGACATTTTTGGTTTGTAATGTTGGCATTTCTAGGTTCCTGGCTTCTCCAGCACCAGTCTGGGATATTTGTGGCAAATATAAAACCCACGAAACTCCTCACCATGCTGTTCCTCAGGCCCCAGAGTTCCTAACTGGGGTGCCTTCTTCTGCCCATCTTTCAGAATTTTCTTACATTTGTTTCATATGAAATTTCCAGAGTTTTAACAGTATTTAGCAGGAGGAATAGGGAAGAGTACAGGCATCCTATCTTTTCCAGAACCAGAAATCAATATATTTAACTCTAATATTCTGTATGCTGTACGTATGTTATTTCTCCAAATTTTTTTGTGGCCTGATACTATTGTGATTTCATTCATTTGGAGGCTCACTTATAAATGTTTTCCGTAACTACTACATCTTTGCGTATTTCTCAGAGAATTTTTCATTGCACCATTAAAATTTTTTTAATCTGCAACGCACATCCAATTGCATTTCTTATGCAAACCTATGTTTCTTGGAAGGTATAACATCCACAGTCACAAAACCCAATTTTAATGAAAGTACAAAGATAGTATATGATCATTCCACATGGGCAAAGAATGAGATTCTACTCATCATGTCTTTCATAGACTTTTTCCAAATGCACACAACCAAAGCCTGATTATTCTCTTAATTTCAGCCTCACCTGAACAGATGTTCCTAGTTGATATTCTTCTACTTGTGCACTGATAGTCTCATTTATTCTGATTATCATTTTGTGTTTTTATTGAGCATGATCTTCTATTTGCTCATTTTCATTCCCCATTCTTGTTTGAGCACCTCCATCATCTTTCACACAGTTTGCTTTTGATGTCTGAAAAAGCCAATAATACCCACAAATCTGCTATGGCTCAGATGCTCACTACAAAAGTCTTTTCCTTTTCAGTCCATCTCCTGAAGAGATTTTCCTGGCAAGCAATAAAACAACTTGGGAGAAATAATGTCTCATTTACTTCTCTCCACTTAATTTGCTTTTTAAATTTTTTCTCACCTTGGGAATTTGTATGAGAGAAAAACATTGTTTTGGGTTTGTCTCATGAACTAAACATAACCTTTGACAACATTTCAGTGATACAATGCTCATTTGGATATTTTACTAAAAATGTAAAACCTGTTTGGTGTAGCATGGCATGCTAAACCATTGTTATTTTCACATCTGCACTATTTTGAAACAAAGGATTGTAAAATCCAAGTAATCTTGTGCCCGACTGTTGTTTTGGTCAGCACTGGGTTTCATGAAACTAAATAGACAGGTAACATAAGTTCACACAAGTAAAACTAATTCTTATCCTGATTTGAACTCTCTGTACCACCACGCCTTTTATTTTCTGCAGTCACCTAAGAAAGGATTTTTTTTTAAGTAAAGAAAACAAGGTTTTGAAAAATCATGGAAATACTAGGCCTGCAACTTTGTTTTTTCCTCCTCTTGGCATGTGTAGAATTGCTACTGAAATCCTTTTGGCTCTTATGATGTCATTATAGAAATGCCATCTTGCAAATCCTTCCCATTTATCTCCTTCACTGCCTGCTCTGTAGTTGAAACAATTCTTTTCAAAATAATTTATAATTTGTTTTGTATGACACCAGTGACATTTATTACAGGTGTCAAGTTCAGCAAAATATACCCAATTATTTCTATTTATTTATCAAATGCTAAGGCTATAGCAAGAATTTAGAGGTCATGTCACTTAGTATCTCACAGTAAAGAGGATGGTTTTGTTCTCAGTCAGATGAAATAATTTGGAAGGTCTTGGTCAATAGGAAATCTTCCAGAGAAGGAGGAATGGTGGCATTGAACAGAGAGGCTTTGGACAAAGGTCAAAGAGTAACCACCGTACAAATAGTTGATTTGATTTGCTGTCATATTTTTCTTTTAATTTTATTAAGTGGCTATTTGTCATGATTTCTTTAAAAACTGTTTTACTCTTTTTTTCAAATTGTTATATTACATGAATAAAAGTGATTCTTTGGAGAAATCTGACTCTTCAACCTCAATTATTATCCAATTGGTATACTACTATACACAAGGTGGGATTAAATTTGAAATGCAGTAGAAACCATGTTCAATTTTCGTCCCTTTACTGCACACCATAAAGTTTTAATGCAATGCAAGTATTTCCCCTAAATTATTTATTTCCATTGAAACTTTACTTGAAGAATTTATCATCACAAAATGGAGCTTATAGGACTCTTCATCTGTCTGTTGGACAATAGAATTCCTTGTCCTTCATCTTTGCCTCTACTCATATGAGAGTATATTCAAAACCATAGGGGGGCTTCCCTGGTGGCGCAGTGGTTGAGAGTCCGCCTGCCAATGCAGGGGACGCGGGTTCGTGCCCCGGTCCGGGAGGATCCCACATGCCGTGGAGCGGCTGGGCCCGTGAGCCATGGCCACTGAGCCTGTGCGTCCGGAGCCTGTGCTCCGCAACGGGAGAGGCCACAACAGTGAGAGGCCCGGGTACCACAAAAAAAAAACATAGGGATCAGTCTCTGCTTTAGTTTCAATCATTCCATCCAGTATAGGAAAACAACAATTTTTGGATAAAACTGTAGTATCACTCTTTTATTAACTTCCATTCTTACTGTGTTTATAACTCTAGCTGAAAAAACTGGCTATACTGGTGTTTTAGATGTAGTGATGCTCAAACTCAAAGAAGAAAGTATTCCAAATTTGTGTTGAATGACATCTTAAATTGAACTTTTTTTTCATTGAACTATTTTTAACTCATGTTTCAACATTGATTATTATTAGTGTATTATGGGTGTTACAAATCTACTCCAAAAAGAAACAAAAACAAAAACATTATTTGGGCAGAAATGAAGCTCTTCAGGAGTCCTTACAAATAAGAAAAGATTCTCAAATTGATAACCAGAAAACTTCTACATTCTGGGAACTTGGGGAATGTGTAAAATACATGTCATTTAGAATTGTAACAAAGACCACTAATGAGGGAAGGCCCTTACTAAAGTCAGCTGAAGCACGCTATTCAAACAGATCTCTGACTGCCTAGAGAGGGCTGGCAATCACACACTGTCGCATCATCATGTAAGCTGATCTTCAACGATTAGTAAGAATCCTCCACTGTATGAACCTTACACTGGCACCTGCACCCTAGAGTCTTCCCTTCTTGCGGGATAGGAAAGTAGAAATTATTCATTTTGAGATGCTTAATGCATTCATGTTTAATTCTTCATATACTATTCAAACATTTGCAAATTGATAGCACCTTGAGGTCTTTGGAATTTACTTCTGTGCATTTTCTTGTCTCTTGGCCCACATATTTCCTTTTCTTCATCCATCGGACTCTATTTCTCCCACAATATCTATCTATATCTTGCAAAGAAATGGGACTTTAACATTTTCCCTTGCAGTACTCCTTCCCTAGAGTCAGTGCCAACACATTGCAGCTATTGACGGGCCCTGGTGTGTTCATACGCTTCTGTGCCTCACCACTAGAAACGGTAAGAAACAACAAGCAACCGTAGATCGAGCCTCTGGTGTGGATATAGAGCTAACATCCACCACTTGGCAAGCCGTGTTTAGGGAGGCTTACTTAGCTCTCATCCCAGGATTATTATAAAAATAAATCTTTTAACATTTGTTTGGGATTAAAAGTGAGGGAATCTAGACTCACATTTTAAAATGCACATCCTGATGAATAATAAATACACTTAGTAAATATACATTAAGGGAGAATTATATTTTCTGCAGCTTGTTGTGTTTTACTGAAAGCATTCTCCACATAACAATGAATTAACAGAACCCAAATATAAGATGAAGATTGGAGTAGTGAGTATAATTTGTATCATCTAGTAGAAACGAAAGGCTAAAACAAGAGCAAATCAAAATGAAAGGGCTCTGTATGAGAGGAAAGAGGAGTGGCCTGCAGGGCAATCCGGGGCGACAACTGGGAGGCTGCCCAGGGTGTGCCGGAGAGAGCCCCGGGCTCAGAGCAAACAACCGTGAGTTCTAACCTTGGCTTGGTCACCAATCCCCTGCCTCTCAGGTTCCTCAGCTACAAAAGGGAATTCAAATGTCTGTGAGGATCACAAGACTTCATGGCTCCAGAATTACATGTAAACCATGTAATGACAAGCATGGAAGAAGGGCAGAAGTCCTGCAATTTCAGGATCAAGGAGACATCTGAGAAGATGATTCCATCAGGTCGGCCACAAGCAAATCTGTGAAATTAATGTTCTGCCTCCTTCACTCCTCCCTTTTTGCATGATCATTTCCACTAGCCCTTCCCTTCCAAGCCGCCAGTGGTGATCAGGAGCACGCCACCTTCTCTCTACTTAGTCTTCGCTTCATGCATACTCCCTCATCTGTTGGACACCTTCCCCAACTCACCACATCAAAGTTTAATTGTCCTGTACCCTCTTTTTTCTGGACCCCATTCTCTGTTGATACCATGTAGGAAGAACACACGAGCTCAGGGATCAAAGAAACGAAGTTCAAACCTAGCTCTTCTGCTTGTGAACTCTGAGACTTGGTAAATAACTTAACCCCAAGTGCCTTAGCCTCCTCATCATAGCCTGAAGATCATAACAGTATCAGTTTTGTAGCACTCTTGTGAAGGTAAATAATAAGGACAAAGTCTCTGGCACAGTGCCTGGCTCATAAATAAACACGTAATAAATGTAAGTATTATGTGATCTAAAATGGTAAGGAGAGACATCAGCTTAACGTTACTCCTCCAAAGCAAATCCTGATTTTACCAGCAGCCTTAACTTACAGGAGAGCATGGTCATGGGATTTTTAAACACTGTGACAAGGTGCTGGGGGAGATCCTTTAGGGAGGGGGCAAAGGGTCCCTTAGGACAGGCCATTCCAACCTTTAGTACCAGATAATCCAACACCCCAGAGCAGCCCACTAGCTGCTCTTCCCATCGTGTGTCCACATATCCCCTGCCTCCTTTTCAGAATAACAGAAAATGCAAAGGTCTGGACCAGACGACGGAAGGGAAGATCTATCAGGACATTGTTTACCCTGGGGCCTTGTCAAATGATCTGTTTTTATCCAGAACTGGGTAAACAGAAATACTTTTGCAGAAACACATAAACACTGAACTATGCAGTGATTTCACAAACCATTATTTAATAGTCCATCACCAGCTTTTCCAGACAAGTGATCACTGAACCTCCTTTTTTGTGGAAAGGGCAGTCATTGCTTTGTTTATGGCTTGGAAGGTGGGGTGGGGGGAGGCAGGAGGGACAAGGGAGGTGACATTTAAATTACCTGTCCCTCTTTAAAGCTTTCCAGGTAAGCTGTGCCTAGACTCAAGGACAATGTGTTAAGACTGACTCCTGTGTCACCCCTGAAAAGCCCTGGGAATTTTAATTGAAATTACTTCTCTGCACTGGCACGCTGCCTTATTTGCAATTTGTATTATGAAGGACAGTGCTAAATAGGAAGGGTGACTTTTTTTTAAATACAGACTCCAAAACTGTATGTTGGCTGCCCTCCCCTCCCCACCTAAGAAATAAACACAAGATTTTTTTTTTTTCGCTAAAGGACAGTAAACATCTTTGGTTATCGATATTCAAAAGCCAAACTAAAACAGCACAGCAAGCTGTAGCGGGAGACAGTCCCCAAAGCAGACAGCTATTCATGGAAATGGAAACAAGCAGAAGAACAAACAGAAAAAAATCTTCCTGTTTTCAGCCTACATTTCAAAGCTGCAGTAAAGTCACAGTTCCTCTCATTGCAAGACGTTTCCTAAAAATTCATGAAACCGCCATAAAACAGGAAGTTCAGACTATTACTTTCTCAGTATTATTTTCCCTTCTCAATTCAACTTTAGTTTATTCACTAATTTAACAGAATAATATTTTTTGAAAATGAAAGCTGATAACTTCGCATGAATACCTTTCCTGCCAAGGCCCCCACCCCTGGCTCTCATTTATAGTGTTCGAAGCTGGTGGCCGTGCTGTCTTCCTGTGACTTAAGAACAGTTTTTTCCAGTAGGAAACAGAACACTAAACAAGATTTATCTTTTTAGAAGTGCAACTAAGTTAGAGAAAATGATGCTTACCTAATTAAGAGATATAACGGTATCTTAGGGGGAAAAAAATCAAATCCTGCCCTTGAGAGGAGACACCCTCGATAAACCTTCCAACTTCTCCATGTAGGAACATGGAAATCCTTTCTCAGGGCCCAGATATGTGCCAGAGATAATATGCCAAGAGAAACATTATTTTCCTGGGATGGGCTACTGTGATTATCTATCTCATTACAAGTCAAGACCTTGAAAATCCAAAGGTAAGCAGCATTTAAACAGCTATAAACAGTGGCTTATGAGAATTTTGAGGAAATATGATGAGGTGAAAACACTCTGAAACCCACTGCAGAAATGAATCCCTCAGTATGAAAAAATGTGTCCTAAATAGCACATACTAAGCTCTCCTTTTTCTCTCATGATCCTTTCTCTCTCTTCTTACCATCCCTCCCTTTCTTTTTCCTTCTTTCTCCCATTCTCTGTTCATTGTTCCAGTTTATTTTTCTCTCTCCCTACTTCCTCTGCCTCTCTTTCTCTGCCTCTCTTTCTCTCCCCATCTTTCTCTCTTCCATTTTCCCCTTTCTCTCATTTCCATACATTTTATTATTTCACTCCCCCAGTGACGTATCACAGTACTGCATAGAAATTTATCATAAGCACATTTGGGTTCCCTGTTGTTATGTTTTTAATCAGTCAGAGTTAACTCTTTTATATCACTCTTTCTGTGTCCAAAAGGAAACCAAGTTAAGATGCTTTTGATTTTCATATGATATGTCTCTTTACATGAAAACCATTCACCAATCGTGGGGAGAGGGAGGAGGTGAGGAATAGAATATATGACCCTTATCCTCAAAAAAAAAAAAAATGCCAAAGCTCTAAGGAACTCTTCAAACTAGATTCCTTCTATTCCATCTGCCTTTTTTCCCAGCTTTTCTTTTTTTTAACATCGGCTCATCATAACTTTATTGAGTACTTAATGTTTGCCAGGAAGTTTAAGCATAGAAACAATAGGCTGGTGGAAGGATTACAAGGAGAGGAGAAAGGTCTTTCTACTTTTCCTCCCAAATTTATCCATTTTCTTTGTGAGAAAACCAGAGAAGAAACAAAAGGTCAGAAACAACCCCCTACACATACACTCACACACACACACACACACACACACACACACACACCCCTCAAGTACAGGAACTTCTGCTTTCCTCCTTGCCCCAGCCCCTGCCTCATTGTAGACCTCACCCCAAGACGTGACCTTTCTTCCAGGCACACTGAAGGAAAAAACTGAGAGGCGGGCAGTATCCAGAGGTGAAATTCTTCCCTTCCCAAATCTAAAGAACTTTGGGCAAAAAGTGCAGATGTGTATTTAGTTGGTGGTACCCTAACAGGTATATACAGCCACCTGCCCTGCAAGGTAGATACTATCATTCTTGAACGTTGAGTTTCTGAGAGGTGAAACACTTGGCTCAGCAAGTAAGTGGCAGATTCTCAGTCGGTTATCTGACTACAAGGCCCACACTCTTTCCACTCTAGTCCACGGCCACCTTCGCTGCCTTGACAAACTCCAACTGGTTCTTGAACACTCAGTTAAGTTTCCTTCCTACTTAACTGATCATTCACCCTCTTTCCTCAGAGCCCTGACCCTACCTCCGTTCCTATTACTACCTTGAAGACAATTATTTACTTCTCGGTTACCTTAACCACTCACATCTGAGCTGCTTCACGGCCAAGTAACCATCCTGTTCATCCTTGGAGTTCCCAGACCCTCCATGTAGCACCTTATACCGAGGGGTTTCAATAAATGTTGGTCACATCAAATTAAGTGGAACACCAAAATATGGTAAAGCTTGTCGGGTTTAGGAAAACTACCTTCTCAAAGAATGAATGGCAAAGCAGTTTGAAAGAAAAGAGACACTAAATCCAAAATAGCATTTATGCTGCTTCAGATTGCGGGGCAGGTCAAGAGAAACAATTTTTCAAGCAGAACCCATGAGAGACACAAGGACAAGGACCAGAGAACCCAATGGGTGGATTCGGGATTGAGAAGAGGATAAATGAAGCAGAAAATGTGTATTAGTCAAGCCTAACAAGGCAAGGGCTAACTTACCCAGGAGAAAGGTAGAGAAGATATGTTCTCTCATCAGTGATTCCAGAATAACCTCTACCAGTTGGGGCTCTGAAACCATGGGTTAAATCCATGCCACCTGCCTTCACTAATTAAGGTCGTTTTGAGATTACTTGTCCTCCAAGCTGCATGTGGCCTAAACAATAATGCCAGCCAGAGTTATTTTCCAGGACCCTGGAGGCAGCTGTATCTAGACGAGCTGAGCTGGTTAAGACCGGATAGGGCCACCGACCCTTCAACTGGGCATGCGTGAGTGTCCACTAGGTGACCTTTTGACGTCAGAGGGTGGAGTTTGCTGAAACTCCATCTTCAGAAGGTGCCTGTAGCCTAGTCACACCTGTGCAGAATGACAATTACCACACCTTTTCCCAATCACTTTTCCTCTCACTCTCACTCGCCCCACACCTTGGACCACTCTGCTTCTTTATTCGTTATCCTGTTAATACCCCAGCCCCTCGCCTTGGGGAGGCAGATTTGAGATTTGTTCTCCTGTCTCCTTGCTTGGCTGCCTTGAGAATAACCCCTTTCTGCTGCAAAATTTCGGCATTTCAGCATTTTGGCTTGTTGGGCGTCGGGCAAAACGAACCTGGTTCAGTTACAGTTCTAACATTATACCCAATTAATGGGTCATCTAAAATGCTTATAATCTCAGACTCAGACCCTCCTTAGACATAGAGTGTTTCTTAGCCGGTATTTTTGTTCAGCTTTATTGAGGTATAACTGACAAATAATATTGTAAGATATTTAAAGTAGACATCGTGGTGATTTGCTATACTCTTACACTGTGAAAGGATCCATCACTTCACACTTATGTTATACCTGGAGGAGTTGAGAACATTTAAGTTGTCTCTCAGCAAATCTCAATTATATAATAGTGTTAACTACTATGGTCACCATGTTTTACATTATATCCTCAGACCTTATTCATCTTATAGCTGAAAGTTTGTACCCTTTTACCAACCTCTCCCTATTTCCCCCACCCTCTCAGCCCCTGGCAGCTACTTTTCTACTCTATGTTTCTATGAGTTTGACATTTTTAGATCCTATGTGTAAGTGACCATGCAGTATTTATCCTTATCTATCTGGCTTATTTCATTTAGCATAAGGCCTTCAAGGTACATCCATGTTATTGCAAAACGTAAGATTATTTTTTAAGGCTGAAATAATATTCATAGATATACATAAGATCACATGTTTATCCATTCCTCTGTTGATGGACACTTAGGTTGTTTCCATATATTGACTATGGTGAGTGATCTTAGCTGGTGTTTTAATTCAGCTTAAGCTAACATGTAGAGGAAAGTCCCCACCCTTTCCACCCTTAACTGAAGTTTGAGCAAATCTTTAAATAAAGTTCTCTTTGAATTGTATCAACCATAGATAACAAATACAGCCTTCACTATGAAGTGACAGCACTTGTCTTATGGCTTTTGTATGGATTCCTATACTTTAAAATATTTCTAAAAATTTTTTCAACACATGGTGATGAACTCATTGAAATTATGAAATTGTGCCTGAGATTTTTTTAATCTGGAAGAAAATGTCATTGATTTTCATATGAAATGCATTTGTGTATGCTATGTTTTTGTGCATGCTATGCTTTTGTGTATGCTTAGTTTTCTAGCACAGAAGATTGAAAACCCAATTTTATAGGTCTGTAAAATAAAATAGATTTAGTAAGGTAATTTACTCAGAATGGTCGGAAAATGCGGCATTTTGGTTAACTCGATGTTTTAGTTAACTGAACTATCCCTATTCACCATAAGAAAGAGACTGATTCTCAAAACTTGGTGCAATATTCTAACAAGACTTACTAAGATTTTATAAATCTATCTTGATTTCATTGTGGTCTTGAGTTCTTAGAAAGTCATCATTACAAACATTACAAATCATCATTATAAATTCTCATTATACAGTGTGACCAGGGTAAAAGTTATAAAATTCTAGCCATTATCCATGAACAGAAAGTGCACAGATTATTTTAATGGCACTGTTGGAAGAGACCTACCTGGGTCCTAGGCAAAGCTGTGAATAGTTCATTTCAGGTACCTCCTTCCCACCCTCATCAATGTCTCCATTCTTCTTTTCTGCTTTCCTCCTCCCATTTCCTGCCCCCGTTCCATCCCCCAAATTCCTCTAACTTGCTTTATGTTACAGCTAATAACTAAGATATTAGTTAGTAAGGGATGAGAATGAGATTACCATGATCCAGGAATATTTGTCCTCTCATGGAAGCTGCTTAATTAGGTGTCCCCAGCCCTCCCCCCAAGCCCCGCCCCCAGACAAAATGGAGAAATGACTTATGCTTAATTTAATACAAAAATCATTTAACTGGTCTGACCCCTGGCTTTGTAGTTCAATCTCCCGGCACTCCCTGGAACAAACCTACTGCAGCTTTCATTCCATTCCATGCCTCCTCAACATCCCACATGCTTTTCCTTCTACCTGGTAAAACCTCACTTGCATCCACCACACCCCACCCCATACCACCATCACCTTCACCTCAATGACTGCCCTTGGAGGTAAGGCTCAAGTAAATACTGCATGGAGAAGCTTTCCCAGGCCTTCCGGTCCACTTCAGATGCCCCTCCTCCATGCACCCCCAGCGCTCTAGGTGCTTTAGAACACTTACTATTTCAGAGGATAATTATTGGTTCCTTTCTGGTTTTCCCACTAGCTAGACTGTAATCTCCTTACAGCCTTATCAGTCTTCATATTTTCAAGGTCTAGCAAATTGCTCAGGACTCACAGCTCATTAAGGTTGAACAAATGAAAGACTGCACGGAAATGAAGGAGGCTTAGGATACAGTGTTTCACGGAGGGTGGAATTTTTTAAAGCTGGAAATACTCATTTAGAATGTTGTCAACCTCCACTGTAGAATACAGGACAAAATATGCACAGAGCCAACAGCACTATAAAGTTTCCTGGGTTTTTTGTTTAAAAAAATCCTGATACTAGCTTATTAACTTTTCACTTGTTCCCTTCTCACTAAAGAAGAGCACAAAGCAATCCCGTTGTTTAGGCTTCCCAACTGTCTAAGTTCCAGATAAATAGGCTTACCGGGTCTGTGTGTGCTTTTATGCACTTTAATCAATATATTTCCCAGTTCGAACAAGACAATAAATTAATTCCTGTCTTTTCTAAACTAGTTTCCACTTATTCAAAGATGTCACTACACAACTTGGAAGCAACCTTGAAGAGTGAAAAAACAGATTCCTTGGAGAAGTTAGTACACCTGCAAGTGTTAGTCCTGGCTCTGACTCTCTGTAATTTGGCCTTGGGAAAATTACATAACATTTATGGGCCTCTGTTTCCTCACTTATAAAACATAGGAGTTGGATCAGTTGATTTTTAAGCACCCTATCAGTTTTAAAATTCTATTATTATATAAATCTTTAATTCTAACATACAGCAGGTGGACCCTGAAAAGTACTAGAAATAATGCTGTACTGTCACACAAAGTAGATAATCTCCATCACATGCAATTCATTTTAAAATTCATAAAGTCAAATTTGTGCGCACTACATCTGAGAAGCTAAGAGTAATAAACGCATCTATGGAAGGAGCAGGAAGCAGGGGGGAAGGGGACACATGCACTGTGTGAGACAGTATACAGCCTAAATGTATTTTCTCACACTGATGTATTTTAAATTTGTGACTATGAATATACCACAGTGAACAGCTTGAAGTTCTTTGGAACAAACATCATCTCTTCTAAGGTCACTCCTGAAGGAACCGCAATAATAACGTTTGGCATATGTAGATAGAGTGCTTTGCAGACTGGAGCATGTAGAATTATGCTCTGCATGTTCCAGAAAAGATGATCCATGATTCAGGTGGAAAAAAAATGTCAGGTACATTTTTGACAGTGGCAGCAAACCCAGGCAGTATAACCATACAATCAATATGGACGCCCTCATTAAAATCCCCAAGTAGCTGTGAGTTTGATTTTCAGCAGGTCTGGACAGAAATAATGGATTTGGTGGCCTGGAGGAACATTAGAGGTTTTAATAAAAGGAACTTAAAATTACCAGTGTTGGCCCTGGTTCCCAGGAAGTCCTGGCTCCGTCTCTGCAACAACACAGGATGAACTTAATTCCTTGCCTTGGATTCTTGCTGTTCAGTTTAAAATGCCATTTTATATACAGCCTGATAATTTCTCCTCAAAAATACACTCATAAAAATTGCTTTAAAATTCCTGATCAATGTTTTCAGTTCACATAGATATTACACCGAATTTCCTAAAGCCTGAAAAGCTAATTATGCATTCAATTAGAGTTTCTTAATAAAGATTAAAACTCTGAAGTCTATTATAAGCCCATATTTAATTCAACTGCCATTTTATCCATGCCGTGGTAGTGTAAGTGGTAACAATGAATATAAATTATAATACATGCCATAGAAAGAATGCTATTTGTCCAAGTACGTTGCTATAAAGAATTAAATTTTGCTATCAGTTCCACGATCTCGTTAAAATTGGTATTCTTTATTTGGTCTTTCAATGTAGTCCAATTTCCTACTTTGAAAAACAAATTCTAGGGAATAAAGAAAAGAGATTAATTTATCATTAAGACTCTGCTTAATTGAAGTCAATTCCGAACAAACTTGAATTCAATTTCTGCTCATTAAATTGAATGTGCTCTGCGTTCCTCTCTGCATTGCTTTGAGCAAGCAGCTGAGAACAAGGGACTAACATCAAAATTATTAAATTGAGGAGATTTTATTTGGTCTTCACATGCCAGAGCCGCTTTGATGAGGAGCTGTTTTGGCACTAAAAGGAAAGAAGAGCAGCTGGAGGAAAAATCAAATGAAACTAAGCCTTGGAAAATTGAAGAAAACGCAAGCTTAATAATATTTAATAATTAAATTTCCACAAACAATAGCGGCAAATGAAGTAATCTGCAAAGTCTGTGAACTCATTTGCATAATTGATGCCGGTCCCCTGTAAATGAATAATGAAGATAATAAAAGATGTTGCTAAAAATGGGCACAATAACAGCAAATTTCATCAAGCCGCGCTCTCTGATTAATCTGCTCTTGCAAATCAGCAGCGAGAGGGGAGCGCGTGATTAACCGCGCCGAGGCCGGCAGCAGGCGGCGGCGCTGCCCTTTCTCCGCGTGTCTCTGGGCGCGTCCCGCCCGCTCCCCGCGCAGCCAGCGCGCCTCTCGCCGCAGCTGCCACTGGGGCCGCCCCGGGCGTCGCTCACCGGAGCGCGCCTTCGTCGCCCGCCCGCAGCCCGGGGTTCGCGTCGTGGCCGCGTGCGGAGCGACGGCCGCCCGGCGCCCCGGTCCCTTGGCATCTCCGCCCCGGGGGCTTCCCGCCTACGCCTCCGTTGTGGGGAAGCCCGGGAGGCACCCAAGCCCAGGCTCACTTTCCCGAAGCTGAATAAGCTAGGAATCAATTAGCAAGCCGGGTGGGAAGGTGGTGGGCGACTGGACCAAGGCCGGTGGCCTGCGTGCCCTCCGCGCTCGAATGGGTCTGGGAGTCTGGGCAGTTGGGAATTTCTAATTAGGAAAGAGGGCGAGAGGTGCCGGGTGGGCAGGCGAGGGCGGCCGCTCTCGGAGAAACCAGCAATGGCGCTGTTAAACGCGCGGGCCCTCTTTCTCCCTGCTCTCCGTCACGCACAAAAAGGATGGGCTTTGAAAGGGGTGAGTTTATTATCCACTTTTAAATGACTATTGAGAAAAGATCAGGAGGCACAATTAAAAAAAAAAAAAAAAGCTTCCCACCCCATCAATTCCCTTGTCTTGAAAAAAAAAAAAGAGAGAAAGCAACCCACAAAGGTAAAGCTGAGCATTTAAAGATTTTGTGGGTTTTGCTTTATTTAGTTGTTTTTTGAAGAATCACAATAACATTTTCCAGTTTGCGACTTACATTTTCGTGTGTTTTTTTTCTCAGGGCCAGCCCAAGGGCCTAATAAAATCTCTGAGAGCTGTTGTGCTCAAATACATGTTGTGTGGGAGTTTGTGAAAGCAACTTTGCTGAGTACAAGACCTAGACGATGAAACTGAAAATACTTCGAAAATCACGCGATCCTCTTCCAATCATGGCGCCGCACTTTTCCAGCACTCTAGGATAAAGTTGTCTCAGGAAAATAAAAACTGTTGATAAACCATGATTCCAGACTGTTACTTATTTTACAGCCCTCGGTTTGCAATCGATCATAGCTCGGGCCTAACAGAACCGACTCGAGCTTTTCATTTGTTTACAGGGTGTGCAGTGTTTTATGCCTCAAATGTACCATGTCAGCAATGTAAAATAGTGCATTATTTTCGTTCGCATCCTGGATCCACCTCCACAGTGGTTTTTGTTTAAAATAAAAGCCGTGATTATTTTCCATTATTACAGAATGGAAACTTCGATCCTAGACATCTAACATGTCTTAAAAATCCAGTACTGAGTTGGGAAAAGTAGAGAGGAGCTCATGTTTACTCCATCTGTAAAGTGCAATTGACTCTGTTTAACTTGACCAGTTTTAATCCAATCTAATAAACCACTAGCTTGTTTCTGCATCAAAAAAGCTAGAGCCACCCTGAGCCCCAAATCCCATCTTTCACAGTGCCAGTGATATCAGGTAAACCTTTGATTCCCTTGTTTTTGCTAAGTTAATAGCTCATGCAACGGCAGTTAATTTTTCTGGTGCAACAATCACACTGTAATTTTCCCTAATTCCTTTAAGTACAAAGAAGTCCTAAAATCTTGTGAGCCAGAGGCAACCTCCTCACTTTACATGGGAAGAAATGGAGACTGAGAGAAGTTAAGTACTGCCCACTCTCCCAGGGGCTCTCCTACCACATTCCAGGTCTCCCTACTCCAGGCAGGTGGTCTCTCCCCACCCGCAGCCTCTTGTAGAGATCAAGGGAAGGAAACTGGGAAAGGACTCAACAGCAACATTTCAGGAAACACAGGGAAACCAAGGGAATGCAGTAACAGAATTAATGGGATGTGGGAAAGTTTAGAATGATAAATCCAGGTGATAAAATGAGTTTCAAAGACTCAGGAGCCAGATGGTAATAGTGAAGCCATGGAAAGGGCAGAGGATGTATAAAAAATAACCTGGCAAAATAAGGACTGTGGAGAGAAAATAAGTGGTTTTTAAGATGTGTCAAACATGGGATCAAAGTTAGATCAAGAAAGGAAAAGTCCATGGAATGTTTGCAGACAGGCAGAAGGAGAGTATAAGTGAACTGGTGTCCAAAAGATTTGTTCTGTGTGATGCTTCTGAGGAAGAAAGGGTGATACACCACCCTCGTGAGAATGAAAAAGGGACCAAGAGACACAGGAATGGCCACAGTCAAGGTGAATCATAGGCAGTTGTAAGAGTTTCATCCCAGGAGCATGATGAGAATGCCAGGGGCTGACCCACATCAAGGGTACTTTATCTGCTGGGACACGGAGAGTGTCCTAAAACCCATCACCCCTTAGATGAAAAAGCACACTGTCCAATGTCACCCAGCAGCTCCATGCCAGGCATAGAAAGTTCAGGCTTTCTGATCCCCATCAGTGCATGCCACTGGTGATGCCACTTTCCTTTCTTAGGATTTGGATTTGTTCAATTGGATAGGGCTCTGAAAAGATGCCCTCAGAGTTCTCTGCTTTTTCCTGTTTCAAATCACCCTGATGTATAAAATAAAAATGTATTCTACAGTGTTCCTCAATTTATTAGCTCTTGTGTAAGAAATGAATGACTCTTGTTATCACTTGAAAACATCCACATTTTGGAAATGTCCGGGCTACACAGAAGTAATAAAAATAGAATTTATTTCAGTTGGTCAGTTTTGAAAGTACACTGACCAGTCATACTTTAATTATTCCTGGATGACATTGAAGAGATGGAAAAGTAGGCAAGGTTTTATAGCCAAAATTCTTTGCTTTTTATCCTCACCGTCTTTTTTTTTTTTTTTTTTTTAATAAGGTTAACCAGCTTGAGCAAGGGCCTAAAGCTCTAAGCAGGTAAACGTTGCAGCTGTGTTTCTGAAACCCTGGGTTCTGGAATACTTTATGGCCCTCCATCTCCCTTGAGAGCAGTCCTTACGAGCCCAGGAATCTAGCTGAGTTCCATGTGGGTAGAAAATGTAATGCTCTGTTTGCCTTGTTACTCTGGTTAACTGATGGTGACCACATACAATATAAACCAGTGTCTGATTCTTAGAAACTTCAAAGGTTGTTGAAGGAGATGCCAGCTCTCCTTACATAGAGCAACAGGCAGAAATTGTTGGTAATCTGACAAATGAAAATATTCATACCTTGTGATGTTTACTGTCTGTTCATAGACTGAATCTGCACACAATCTAGAGTTATCGCTTCCTCACAAATAATTTATCTCTAATGAATAATGATGTCTTTGTTGTGAGCCCGTGGTCCAAATAGCAAGTTTTCCATAATCATAATTATCTACAACTCATATGTTTTCCCATTCAGTTAAACTTTTCTTACAGAAACAGAACATTTTATTAAAATAGTCAGAAATCATTTAAAATTAGCATATAAACTAAAAAGCAGTGTTTAAGTAGGAGACCCATAAGGCATTTCAAGCATTGTTTATGAGTATATAGACATTTTAAACAGTTTGGCTTTTTCCCCCACTGGTTATTAATTCTTTTTAATGATAATTTTGCTGTCTATGTTCCTCCCAAGGTAAAAAGCACAAGTTATTTATCTTTCCTAGTTTGTCCAAGATTGTCCAAGGATTTACAGCCCCCTGAAAACAAGTGTCAAAACCACTACATCTGCCCTATTTCTATTCACTCTACACTTCTCTCTAGCTGGAAAGCCATAAGGAATAGGAATTAAAAGAAAAAAGCATGCAATTCAAAATTCCTTATTGGCACTCTTTTTTGATTCAGTCAGTATGTGCTGAGCACCCACCACACGACAGACACTGAGGAAGCAGGCAAATAAATATGGTCCCAGTCATCCAGCTCACAGCCACCAGTGAGATACTACGTGTACACATATAATGTACATGTAGTGTCGTAAGTACTGTAAGCACTTAGGCCAGCTTCAAAACTCTGGGATATTTTCATAAGAGGTAAAAAATGGGGAAAATTGATAGCTTAATTCACGATCTTCTTGTTAACTCCACGATGCTCTCTTTCCAACTACAGACATCATCTTATAATATTCCCCATCTCCAACAGATCTCCAATAGAAAGGTTCACCTATTCCTAATGCCAGTGGGCTATTGGCCATCACAATTTAATTCTGCATGAGCCCATAGAACATATTTTTTCCTCGGGTTTAAGTTTTAAAAACATCCCAGGAATACTTTGTTCAGTATTGAGCTGTATGACATTATTCGTTAGAGTGCTGTATAAGAGATGTGTTAAATATGTGTATGTGTACACCTGAATATATACATGTTTCACTCTGGATATTAAATTACAAGTTTTATGGTGACTTGAGATGCCATTAAGAGACTGGTCTAAGAAACCAAATACAAAAATTATCAGTTAGGAACTGGT